>NW_007729663.1:206536-233419 GCF_000696425.1 Galeopterus variegatus
TTTTTTTTTTGTCTTTTTCGTGACCGGTAAGGGGATCGCAACCCTTGGCTTGGTGTCGCCCGCACTGCGCTCAGCCAGTGAGCGCACCGGCCATCCCTATATAGGAGCCGAACCCGCAGCAGTAGGCCACTGCGCACCCAAGTGCCACACTCTCCCAAGTGCGCCACAGGGCCGGCCCCTTGAATGAACTTTGATCAAATCTTTTGCTTAGTTCTCCTTCGCTTCCACACTCTCAGAGGGAGCACAGGCAATTCCTAATTCTTTTCAGGGGTTCTGCAGGGAAAATAGGGCTGCTTCTAGGCCTCCCCATAATCTGTTGAACATGCAGCTTTCTGAGATCTGTCCAGTCAGTTGGTCACCAATCTAGTCATCCCTCTGCTGCCCAGTTTCCAAGCTGTTGTTGCTGTTTGTTTTAAATTCTCTTTTTCCTTGCACATTAACACCTTCCTTTTCTGCCATAGCATCTTGACACATATTAAGTTCATGGCACCCCATTCTGCGTGTTAGAGTTCCTTGTACATCTGTCTGATCTCTCCTCTAAAGAGAGAGCTCCTCTGAAGGAAGAGATGCATCCCACAGATTTGATCGTCCTCAGTACTTCCCAGGGAAAGGTCACTGAGTGTTAAACAGTAACTACCCTGAGGTCAGTTCAATGACCTAGCCAGGCTCTGTGCTGAGGCTTAGACATCTGCGGGCCCCAGTCTGTGCCCTCAAGGAGCTTATGGTTGGGGGCTATTTTCCTCCCTCCAACCATAGGGAGTCTAGTTCTGACTTTACGTTTCGAGAGCTAAAGAAAGAAGCAATGGCTCTAATCATGAGCTTTCCTTGGTCTCTCTTTACCAGAAAAAAGACACGGAGGAAGGTGAAAGACAGCCTGGAAACAAAGGCACACACTGCTCTATAGACTGATAGGGAAAGGAGGGGTGCGGTGAGGATGAAAATTAAGAGACTCCACCTCTTTCCATAGTCCTCTTTGCCCTCTTTTATATGAAAGATTGTTTTCTGATTATAAAAGTAATACAAGCTCAATGTACGAAATTTGAGGAATAAAGAGAAGTATAAAGAAAAAACTTAAAGTTGTTAATAACCCCACCACCTTTAAACATTCTGTTATAAATATTTATATATATGTACATATATATACACATATGTGCATAATTTAATAACATTGGAATTTAATTAAGCTATCCCTCCTCTTGTTTTTTTTTTAGATATCAGGTAACATTTATTGTTACAATTTTGTTAAATTTTGCCCATTTTAATATTTTGACATTTCACATTTTTAATTGGTTATTAATAACTCTATATGTCAATGTAATCAAACTTTTCCTGTATATTTTGCATTAATTTATTGTTTTTCTTTTTTACTTTGTTTTGATATCTTCTGACATATAAAAATTAGCAGATTTTATGTAAGCAAAGCTATCTATCTATCTTTGCAATATGTTCCTGCTTAATATATATATATATATATTTTTTTTGTCCTTTTTGAGACCGGCTGCACCACGCTCAGCCAGTGAGCGCTGTGAGCGCACCGGCCATCCCTATATAGGATCCGAACCTGCAGCGGGAGCGCTGCTGCGCTCCCAGCGCTGCACTCTCCCGAGTGCGCCATGGGCTTGGCCCACCTGCTTAATATTAAGAAAGTATACTAAGTAGATTTCCTGAACAGGACATGAGGAGGTTTCTCAAAAAGCCATCAGCTCTTCCTTAAGTTGATTATTACTATTTACTAGGCCCCTATTTACTCAGCATCTGAAGTCTGGCTTAGATACTGGATGTATCCGGCTCCCTTTGCTAAATCTGTCCGTTCTCCCCTTTGCCACCTTCACAAAGAGGACAGATGTGCTGGCTGCTGGAAGAACCACAGACGTTGCCACAGCTGTCATCAGATCTCTAAGCCATGAAAATTCCTCGGGAGCCTCTTGGGACACTCCGGTCTGCATCCACCTTAATTTGAAAATCCGAGAATCCACCCCAGAAGACTTGAAAAACAAAAAATAGCAAAGACTGCTCCAGGCACCAACTGACAGCTGGACAATAACAAGTCATTTTTCTCTCCTTGTAGCTACCTAATGAGTGATCATCTTGACTTCCCCCATACTGGGGCTAGAAGACAGCAGTGTTCCTTGGACTTATGTCCTTTCATCTTGCCTGTTTGGCATCCCTGTTGACAGGACACGAGATGCTGGGCCAGATGGCACTGGGTGCATTATACAGATGAGTAGCAGGGGTTCAGGTGTGCCGAGCGGGGGGAGCAGGGGAGAAACTGGGCATTTCATCACTGGAGTGAACCAGAAAGAACAGCTTCATCTGAGGTCTGTCTCTTCTTGAGAGCCTAAGTGATTGATGTTCTAAATAGATTTTGAAATGCCTGTTTCACTAAGGGCCCAGGAAAATGAATACATGCATCCTAATGAGTCCTTCTTCCATTGAGCCCTCTAGGAAGAGAGAAAGTCTGCTTGTGGTGGAAGAGCACTATGTTAGGAGTCAGAGGCCCTGAGTTCTACTCTTTCATAGGGTGACCAACCATCCTGGTGTGCCTGGGACTGATGGATTCCCAGGACAAGGGATATTTCACTTTCGAGCCCTCTAGGAAGAGAGAAAGTCTGCTTGTGGTGGAAGAGCACTATGTTAGGAGTCAGAGGCCCTGAGTTCTACTCTTTCATAGGCTGACCAACCATCCTGGTGTGCCTGGGACTGATGGATTCCCAGGACAAGGGATATTTCACTTTAAAATTGCAACAGTCCTGGGCAAACTGGATAGTTGGTCACCTTATCTAGCTATGTGGCCTTCACCATGTCATTTTTCCTGCTGAGCTCTTGTATCCTGACATCTGTCCCTGTTCTAACTTTAAAGTTAAAGTAAGCATCACCAAGGTACTGGGAGGCAAGCAATTTATAAGTTGTATGACTTTGATCACATTCTTTAACCTCTTCATAATCTCTACTACAACAGGAGTGGTATTATTGAATACTTCATCAGATAGATGTGAGAATCAAATGAAAAGTGAAAAAATGTAAACTCATGATCACAGTACCTGGCCTTATTAAATGTTAGCTGTGATTCCCATTATTAATGCATGCAAAACATTGCCAAAAGTAGACTACACTGATGTTATTATTACTGGAAAGGTCCTCAGACTTAGGAAAGTCAGCTCTGCCCTCTTGGGTTGGACTGCCCCCATCCAGAGGGGCCAGGTGGAGTCCCAGAAGGCCAGAGTATTCAATGGTTTCTAGAAGAAGTTTCTGGAGGCTGGGTTCTGGGAAATTTAGGAGCCTCACTGAGAGATGGCAGTAAAGTTCTCCTCCTCTTCCCCTGGACATGGGTTCCAATTCTGTCAGGGACAGTTCCATGCTCCTTCTTAGAAAGTAAATGCTGCAGAGGAGGCCAGGTGGAAAGGTATATAAGGGATTTATTATTATTCAACAAATCCTTGAATTTGTTGTGTTTAGCAAAAATCAGTTTATATGGATTCTGTTTAGTCAATTATGTATTGATACAACTAAATACTATATACCTATTTAAAATTATATTTGTGATGTATATTCATTGTCATGAAAAGAGTTTATAAAGCAAGATATAGTATTTCCACATTTCATTTAAAATTATATGTGTGTTTTGTAGTAGGTTGCTGCAGCCAACTCATACGAGCACGAAAGAACCGATTTGTTAGCATCTCTTTCCAAGTCCATGTTCAGCAGCATCATCTTGATAGCTTAAAATCAGCCAAGTGGAAGTATTTATCATGGGAATTGGCAAATAGTACAATTCAGGGCTGGGATTTTTTTTTTTTCAACAGAGAATTACTTGTTAAACATCTACTGGCACACCACTGCGTATGTAAAAATATTCAGAGAAAAACCTAGGCACTACTGAGTGGTGAAATTAGAGGTAATTTCTTTGCTTATCTGTATTTTTCAAGTTTTTAAAATTGACATGCATTACTAAGGTAATCTTTGTTTTAATCAAAAAAAGAAAGAAAGCTCATTCTGGCAGCAGCATCATGATGAGGGATGGGGCAGGGAGATCAGTTGATCCAACGGTCCTGAAAAGAGCTCATGAGAGCTTAGGATAGGGTACTGCTAAAGTGGGGGACTGGAGAGAATTGCCATAAGATTTCTAAAAGAGGCCACATTATAAATTTCAAAAAGTTTCCATCATTTGCAGGTGAGCAATCCAAGGAGTATGGATACTTGGGTAATACTTTTATACAACCAACACAAGAACAGCCAGAAGTAGATTTTATAAGAATGGAGTATCCCTGGGTTTAAACATGATTTGTCCACCTTCATTCCAACCCAAAATTTCACATCCTCTTGCAACCTCCTTATTGTTAAATCTCACAACAAAAAGCAAAATGGCTAGATTGGAGAGTCTTTGCTTTTGGGAGTCCCTGCCCATCCTACTGAGGTAGATTAAGTCAGTGACAGAATGAAAGACGTAAGCAGGCAGGATTCATTACTCATTTTCCTATCTGTAGTGGCTTGCACAGTGCTGGGCCCAGAGTGAATGCTCCAAGAATGTTTGATGAATGAATGAATAAAAGATGGAGCTCTCTCAGTGGTGTGCTGGTAAATGTGAAAGAAACATTTTCCTGATTTGTGATGGTCACTGATATTTGTGGTGTAAATACTGCCACTGTGGCCAATTTCAAGCTACAAGGGTGATCATCCAACTTGGGACGGGGAAGAGAGGAGCGTGATGAGCTTGTGGGAGCCTGTAGAAGGGGACTCCAGCACACCACTGGCTCACTTGGCGTTCAGGCTCCAGTGGCTTCCCCCAGGGACCTCTTTGGCTGGATCACTCTCTCTCCAACCATCTGGAGAGCTCTTCTCTGTCCCCAGCCCTGCATTCATCCCAAAGCCTCAGCCTGAGCCTGTGGACACTCACAGTGAATGCCATGGTTCCTGAACAGAGTCCAAGGGACATTAAGGGATTGACCGCAAATAGGGAATCCACTGGAAACATTGGATTAGGGTTGAAGATAATCTGGGTCTGGTCATGGGTGACTTCAAGGATGTCTCTGGGGTCCTGTCCTCTGACCTGTCTTTTGGAGATCTCCACCTCCCAAGGTGGCTGTGAGGGCAAAATAAATAAGGTATTAGTATAGAGAGTTTTAAAGATCCCTGAAAATGGGTGTGGAGCCTGAAAATGCTGTTTCTTTCTCTTCCCCTCTCTGTCCTTTGCACCCCTACCCTACATTGGCCTGGGTCCCATTGTATAGTCACAGGAGCCAAGACTGTCTTTTAGTGTCTGAGGTTTACAGACATGAGTTAAGGTTTCAGGATATCAGGGGGCTGAGAGAAATCATAAATAAGTTGTGGAGCACTGCCCTCAAAACTGATAAGAAAGGGACAGCAGGACCGCACCCTCAACCATTCTGCTGCAGCCTGTGACCTGCCAGGCAGGGCCAACCGGTTCCCTGCAGCAGAGGTGCTATGAGCTCCTCCAGAGGCAGCTGGGTCTCCAACGGCCCATAAACATGGGGGCTGTGCCTGGTTTAATGGGGAAACACTTAATTTCCTGATTTATGAGGCACTCTTTATTTTTATTAACTGTCCTATTTTATTAGGTCTCGTTCTTGGCCTGGGAAAATCCATATCCTTGTGCCTCTCAATGCCAGAATCTCCATCAAAGCGGGAAGATGCTCAGGGGTCACATATCTGAAAGGCAAACTCTCAAAGTGACTAGAAAGAGAATATTGTAATGATTGTAATTACACTATTAGGGTGCCTACTACAAGCCTGATTCTGTACCTTGTTATGTCATCTTATTCTTAGAGCAACCCTATAGGATGCATACTATTACCCCCATTATACAGATGAAGAACTTGAGGTTTAGCAAAGGTGTGAAACTTGTTCAATATCATACATCTAGAAGGTGGGCACAAGACGCACACCTAAATCATTTGACTCCAGAGCCTATTCTTTGAAAGAGGCACCACCATAGATTCTTGGAGCTGGGAAGGGGCTTGGAGCTTTCCACCAGCCTCCTTGTGTGGCCACGACACCTTCAGCTAGCTGCTTATGTCTCCCTTATCTTCATGGCCTCTTGTATTTCACAGTTCAGAGGTACAGTGGGCTATGTCTACGTCTCTAAGAGCTGCTATATTTTAAGGGCTAACTTCATCTCAGCCATAACTGAGCTCTAACCAATTTTTTATTACTACCTTTTTTCTCCCCCGAAACATGGATCTGGCGTAATGCTTTTCTCTTGTCAGATGGACCAAGGGCTGCAGGTTGTTCCACAATATATACTCGTGGGGCGACTGCAAAAAGCACCCTCTGCTCAGCTATTAAAATAACCTTCCCTCCGTAATGGATTAGTTATTTCAGCAATGAGGCCCATTTGAAGGGAGATCATGAGATAATTGACTGTCAAACAGTTGAGCAATGTTAAGGTCAATTGTAGTGGAGGTCAATTCATTTGAACAATGGGCTTGCTTCTGACAGGCCTCATAATGTTGATAATAATAACTTTAGTTTAATGGAAGTGTTCAGTGGTGTTAGAGAAGAATGAACTATTAGATGTTCAGATTAAGTATTGTCTAAACTCAGAAGGTTTTGGAGACACTTTGGTCATAGCAAATGCAAAATCCTTGGCTAGGGAAAACCGGTTTTAAAGAACAGCTGGATTTAATGTCAAAGGCAAATGATTTTCTTTCCCCCTTTACCGATTGACTTGAATTTACACTGTGCAGACCGTGATTATTCCCCTACTCTATATTTATAGTTTCTCATTTGCATTTTACAGAATAATTAAGAATTTAACCTAGAATGGGCCATTTTTGAGTAGAGGTGAATGCTTTCTGATTTTTAAATGAACCATCTAAATTAGATACTAAATATACATTGTATTCTCCTTGCCTCCCGCTTAAAGTCCTTCTAAACTTTTGGACTCATTACTGGAACCCAAGGGGAGAGATCGCTCACTCCATCCAGAAGTCTGTCCAGGAGGGTGACTCTCATCCACAGAGGACAAGCCATTTCACACATGTGACCTTCCACCTGCAGTTGTGTGGCGCCACAGGACAAGCCCAGCAGCCTCCTTAATGTGTGGACCCTGTGGGACTTCCCAGTGAGTCCCCAGCAGACAGCAGAAGGGGAAAGTAGCGCTGTATTCTTTGCTTAGATTCCACTGAAAACCATTTCCAATCTGTTTTGCTTTGCTTGCCAGTGCTGCCTCTTCCTTTGTGCTCTTAAAGGATTGTCTTTTCCAGGAGGAGTAACTGTGCGCATCCTGGAGGTGATGCTGCCTTCCAGGCTTAGCTAAGCAGGGAGGGCTGATCCTCAGAAGTGCCTGCTTCTTCAGACAGAGCATATTCATCATCTTAACCCCCGTTTCACATAGGAAGGCTGAGGCTACAAAGGTCCAGGAACATGCCCCACATCATGAAGTAGCTGGAGAAACCGGGAACTGGACCCACATCTGTCTGCCTTCAAAGTCTGTTTATTTTTCATTTCTACTTTGCTACCTTCCAACTTTATAAATGGGGCCTCATTATCATGAGGGCCTCTTGGTTCTTCAGCAATGAGCCTCTATGCTG
Organism: Galeopterus variegatus; assembly: GCF_000696425.1. NCBI lineage: Eukaryota > Metazoa > Chordata > Mammalia > Dermoptera > Cynocephalidae > Galeopterus > Galeopterus variegatus. The sequence goes on from NW_007729663.1 coordinate 214,087, forward strand.
TTCCCTAAGCTCATTCTCTGTTAGTGGATAGAGGGCCCCTACGGCCTTGTCCACCCTGCAGCTGCTGGATTGTGCAGTGTTAGAACAAGGTTCCTAAGAGAGGGATTTATAAATGGGGCCTCATTATCATGAGGGCCTCTTGGTTCTTCAGCAATGAGCCTCCATGCTGTTCCCTAAGCTCATTCTCTGTTAGTGGATAGAGGGCCCCTATGGCCTTGTCCACCCTGCAGCTGCTGGATTGTGCAGTGTTAGAACAAGGTTCCTAAGAGAGGGGATGTGTCCTCTCTGGGCAGATGGGCCTTGTGTACCCTGGCATGCATGAGCAGAACTGCAGAGTTGATTCATCAGAGCTTCCTGGGAAACCTGTAGCCACAGGCAGTTGCTTCTTTCCTTGGGGTAGAAGGGAAGGAGTAAGGGATGAGCACCATGAGGCTCTAGATGGGGTATAGAGACAGCCAAAATCTCTTTCAGAGCCCCAGGATGGAGGCAGGGCACAGTGAACTCTGCTGAGGACTGCTCACCTGGTCTTATGTAGGTTAGTGAGTTGTCCATGAAGTTCTATGCATGGTTGGATTCCAGGGCCTCAAATACCCTCTCCCACTCCAAACAAAATTAGCAGTGATCCCCATAGTAATGTCTGTAATGCCTGTTGCAGGAGAGGCAACTGCCAGTCAAATAGGGTAACCCATGAATCCACTGCCACTCACCAGGACCAAGTCATCAGTGAGACTAGTTAGCAAAGATTGGGGCTTCATGGAATCTGATGGAATCTGATGTTGAAATGCACTTGAGACATCCCGGGGAAGAGTGGGCTTTGGTGAGGTTCTGCACTGAAGGAGCTTAGTCAATAACAATAATAACAATACTTGCATTTAGGAAGCCCTCACAATGTAGCAGATGTAGCAGCCAAGACTTTTATGGGCATTTTCTCACTTTACCCTCACCCAGTAAGGGTGTAAGAACTATTATCATCCCCCATGTTACAAATGAAGAAACTGAGGCTCAGAGGGGTTAAATAACTTGCCTGAGGTCACCAGATAATAAGTGTTGTCACCAGGAGTCCCACCCAGGTCAGTCAGTCAGGCTCTAGAGACAGGTTGGGCCCAAGGAAAGGGGTGTGTTGGGGGTGCTGGGGATGTCAAAAGTCTAGGAGATTTTGTCTACTTCACAATTTTCCTCAAGTTCTGACATTCTTGTGGCTATATAGAAATACGTTTTGAGGAAATTCCCCAAATGAACTGCATTTACCATTACTTTTCTCCCCACAATTAGAAGTATCAGACAGAATTCTCAGTATAAATGTGATCAGCCATCGCTATGTGGGCTTTTGCTCATCTAGAAGGCTGATATAAATTCACAGCCAAAGTAAAGCAATGATCAAATCTAGTTCTCCGGTATCAAGGGGAAAAAAAAATTCTACAAACTCAATGAACAGACCTGTCCTGAAGACCTTCTAAGTAACTCTTTTTCAGCATTCATTTTCCCACTTTCTGGCTGGACAAAATGGGGCCAAGCATCTTGCCTGGCCTGAGAGCAAAATCAGGATGGTAGCTGAGTAAAAAACTTGTAGCTGTGACAGGAACAAAAAAAAAAACAAAGAAAACCAAAAAAAAACTTCACCTCCATGAGAATGATAGGCAGGGTTTTTTTAAAAAAATCCTGTAATAGTTCCTTTGTTTTGGCTTCAAACATGCTGTTGATAACACCAAAAAAAAACTTCACCTCCATGAGAATGATAGGCAGGGTTTTTTTTAAAAAAATCCTGTAATAGTTCCTTTGTTTTGGCTTCAAACATGCTGTTGATAACAGCTGTTACCAGTGTACAGTGTGTTTATTGTTGAGTAATTATGTTTTGCTTTCATATTGGCAAAGCTATTATTTGCACCCTTAGGAGCAGCGGACATCTCCTATGCACAAATGCATTAATGTGACAATGGCTTTCGACTTCAGAAGCAGTGACTTATTAATCTGCCGTGTTGTGAAATACATGCTCAGATCTGTCCATCATGGTGCCTATCACTAACATGTTTCTCCATCTTCAAATTCCATAAGATCGTGCAACCCAAAGGACTGGATTATAGAAAAAAGAGAGAGAAATTATGGACATCTCTCCTGTGATGATTATTTTGAAACCTGTCCAAGAGCCAAAGAGTGTTTCTGATTTAAAACAGCCAGAGTGGTCAAAGCCAGTATTGGAAACTCCCCAGAGTTATCAAGGGGAAGATTGCTTGCTGCACAGTGTCCTGTCCCCAGGAGGCTAAATCAAAATGATATTCCTCTCTCTTGATCCCACATGCGGGCATGTGTGTGTGCGTGCACGTGTGTGAGCACACATACGAATACCCAGGGTTCTCTGATTTCTCTAGAACTTCCTAAGTACTTAGAGGTCTTAATCAGTAGTATTGCTTGGCTGTTTTATTAATACTTACCATTTCCTGTACACCAAGCACCATACAGTTAGCTAAATCACCCACTAAATTGGCTAAATGGAAAGGTAGACAGAAAACCTAAGTTAGGTGAAGGAAGATACAATAATGAAGAAAAAGGTCTTGTGTGAGGGCCCTGAAGACTTGCATTCAAACTGTCTAACTTCAGAAACATTGTGAGATTTGCAAGCAGGTCGGAGACAGCCTAGACACAGAGAGAAGAGGAATGGGAAATGAAAGAATTCCAGTTAGCAAATATTCTTGTGCCTTCATTATGTTTAATGTGAAGCGTGGATTGCAAAAGAAAAAGAAAGAAAAAAATGTGCAAGACTCGGCTTTTAATCCTTGGAGAAGTGAAATGGTAGGACAACACGCACCAAGCACATAAAGAGGCAGTGAAAGTTGCAGGCCTGTGAAGGGGCCTGGGAGGGCACAGAGAGAACAGAACAGCCTTTACCTCTGACAGTCTTCAAGGCAAATCTGAAGATCCAGAAAACAGGGAACTTGAAGGCCTGATGGAGGTGGGAATTCATTTTGGCTGAAGTCTTTTTAATTAGGAGGAGAAGATAGAAGGAAGCAGCAAAAGGTCAGGAAAGAAGTCACCCGCAGAGAAGGGTGATAAATAAGGCCGGAGCAAAGCCTGGGAGGGAGGAAGGAGCCAAGGGGAGTTCCAGGGGCCTGGATTTGAATGCATAGAGGGACAATAAGCAGAAAGGAGCCCAAGGAGGCTTGGTCCACATGGTGTAAATCCTGTTCATCTCTGATACATCCCAGGGGCATGGAAATCCTGGGGTCAAATCATCATCCCAGGCACAGCCAGGCCAAGCCCATGCTCAGAGAAGGCTGAGACAGTGCCTAGCCCATCAGGAGCCACGCCGAAATGTCATGCTCAAGCAAGGCCCAACTCTGAGACCAGCAGGCAGCTGCTCCTCTTGCTAATGGCGAACCCAAGATCACAGGCAATCCCTCAAGGGTCTCCAAATAAGAGTATTGTGGGTACTCTCTTAGGAATATGTGAGAGTTTTCCTGGACGCAAAGAATCAAGACCTAAGTCAGATCATTTCTGTCTAGTACTCCAAACTCTTCAGATCAGAAGTCAGAAATTGCAGCTGGTGTGCCCTGCGAGGTAGGAGCGATTTTTACATTTTCAAAATGTTGGTAAAAGCAAATAACAGCAACCAAAAACAAACAGAGAAAACTATCCCACAGTGACTATGTTGGTTTCCAAAATCTAAAATACTTGCTATCTGGCCCTTTACAGAAAAAAAAGTTTGCTCGCTTCTATTCTAGAAGATTCCCACCGCATTTAGAAAAAATCTGAAGTTTATTATGGCTTACGGTTGTATTGACAGATTTCATACACACACACACACGTGTGCTCACACACACACACACCCAACAATAACAAGAACAGAAAGAGGACATTACACAATATTTGGGATATGCTTATACTAAAAATACGTACTTGCTGTTTATGTTAAATTCAAATGTAAGTGGGATCTGATTTTTATCTGGCAACCTTGCATACAGGACATCAAAGGGCAGTATAGCAAGAATGTGAGCTCTGGAATCAGACAGCCTGGGTTCCAACCCCAGCTCTGCCACATATCACTGAGTGGGCAGGTGACCTTATTATGCCTTAGCTTTGTCAACTGCGAAGTGGGGATGATGGTATCTCACAGGGTGCTGGGAGCAGTACGTGGGGTATAGTAAGAGCTTAGGAGCACCAGCTGTTATTACATCATCTTGCTCCAGGCTACCCTCTAACTTCACCTCCTACTGCTCCCCCCACACTTCACTCCAGCTATGGTGGTCTCCCAGCTTCTCCTGGACCCTGTCTTAAAGCCTTCGCACTCAGCATTTGCTGCATAAAACATCAGTATTTTATGGTGTTCCCAGTCTCCTATGGCGTTCACGCCCTCAATGCATGCAGAATTCTGCTCAATCACTGTCTCTTCCAGAGGCCTTCCCTGGCTGCCTGTCACTCTTTAGCCCCTTATTCTGCTTTATTTGGTCATCACAGTTTTGGCTTCTCCCTGACATTATGGATCTGCGTTATTTGCTCACGGTCTGCTCTCCCACTACAATGTCAGCTTCCTGGCAGGGGGGTCTTACTGGTCTTGTTCACTGTTATGCTTCTAATCCCTAGCACAGTGACTGGTACATACGAGGGGTGTTCAAAAAGTTCCTGGAACAATTTGTATTATCTTTTAATTCTGTTTTCCACAAACTTTTTAAATACTCTTGTATTTAAAGAATAAATAAATGAATAAATGACCTACTGTAGTTCACTAAGGGTCTTGGTTCAGAATCAGGGAGGCAGTTACAGAGATGTCAACATGTTTACAGAGGACTGACTATGTGCTGGGGACACAGTGGTGGCTAGATAGGGTCTTTGCTCCCTTCTGAGTTTACAATCTAGTTGGGAAGGCAGATATGATACAAACACTTATGAATGACAAAGTACAAAGTCTGACAACGGCTGTCATCGAAAAGTCCTGGGGGCCTTGAGAGCATTTAACAGGGAGGTCAGGGAAGGCTCCTCCCAGGAACATATCTCTGAGTTGAGCCATGAAGCAAGACCAAAATTTTGCCAAGTGAAAAGGGGGAAGAAGAGTGTTGGAATCTGAGGGAAGTGCATGTGCAAAGGTCTGGACGTGAGACAGGCACAGAGTGTCCGAGAAGCATAGAGGAGTCCAGGAAGCCTAAGACTGGGGCTCAGTGCCACTGTGATCAGCAACCTATCAGTCCCACTCCCAGTGTTCAGACTTCTCCTGTTCTGGCTTGATGCTTATGTTAGCACCACGGAGGGGCAACTGGGCTGACAACAGCCTCCTTGCATGGACTTTTCAAAGCTTGTTTTTATTTTTTTAAAAAAGATAATTTTAGGGGCCGGCCCGGTGGCGCACTGCTACAGTGCGCCGCTTGAGAGCGCAGTGGCACTCCCGCCAAGGGTTTGGATCCCACATACAGACCGGCCGCTCACTGGCTGAGCAAGGCACGGGAGCAACACCAAGGGTTGCGATCCCGTTGCCAGTCCCGGTCTGGTACGGGCGCGACACTGCAGGTTGCGATCCGTTGCCGGTCACGAAAAAAGACAAAAAGACAAAAAAAAAAAGATAATTTTAGCACAGGTGGAAAGGGCTGAACTGACAGATCTGAAGACTGATCCGTGGATTGGTGATGTGGCATCAATGCTGCCGGGGGCCGTGACCTCCCTTCATTGCCATCCCGTTCCCTTCATTGCCATCCCATTCTTGGTGGAGATAGCTCACTACGAACGACACAGGCTGTGAGTCAGCCGGGTGTTCTTCCACTGACGAGCTCTTGGAGCTTGGGCGAGCTATCCTCTCTGAGCCTCAATGTCCCCATGTGTAAAATGTGGCAGTGGGTATCCATATGTGCCTCATAAAGTTAATAAGAGAAATAAATGAGAGGGACATAATGTGCTTGGTTTGTTGTCTGGCACACACACACAGGGAACCCAGGAATGCTGAGTCCCTTTCTCTGATTCCTCTCTTCTTAAACCCGGCCTTTTTCTTCTTGGTGGGATCCATTCTGAGCAGGGGGAGGATGCGAGGTTAGCACTTTTTATCATGTGCCCTTTGAAACCTGGTTTCCTGAGATGTAGTCTACAGAAATAGACACTGTGGTAGAATAGGTCCATGGAGAATTCTTCCCCCAGACCATAAGTTTCTTCTCAAAGCACCAATCAGGGGATGTTTCTCAGCACAGAGCCAAGGACGTGTGGGTGTTGGATCCACCAGTGCTTCCTGGCAAAGTCATGTTGTGATGCCACATAGGTCCTCATACAGGGCCACTCACCTGCAGGGACTCAAAGCCCAAGAGTGCAGGGTTCAGGTGCTTCAGAGTGAAGCTGGCTGGCGCCTTGCAGGGAGCTGGGGCTAGGGAACAGCCCACAGACTACAGTGTGGGCACCAACAGCCTCTGCAGTGAAATCACCTCACTGTGAAAACTGCCTGGGGGCTCCTCATTGACCCCCCACCCCAACTTCACTGTCCCCCCATCCCAACCTTCCCCTCCTGAAGTCAATAATGTTAGAGAAGCTGCTGGAGGATAAACTTTGTAACCATTCTCTCCTAGGCAACCAAGCTCAAAATCACCCATTCATGACTGCTTCCTACCCGTTCTGGGTGGGGCGGGGGTCTTGCAGAAGAGGCCCTCCATCTGCAAATCCACTTTGGCACCCAGAAGGCATCTCCCGAGACCGAAAGAATATTTTACACACTTCTATAAACTTTTCCTGAAATGAATTTAGTAGCTATTGTGGTTGGAAGAATATAAACTCATAATTTTTTTCATACTGATAAATAATAATATCGGTGACTACTAAAGTACAATTACCAACATGCATGGGTTGGCAAAAATTTTGAGCCTAAAAAGAGATCATTCCAAATAGGTTTGGAATGCTGCTTTAGGATATTTGGTATTCTCTCATCACAGATCGAAACAGTGCATCACGGAGTGGCTGGTATCATGCCTAAAGTCAGTGAGGGTGGGCAGGAGCTGTGGTATGCTAGTTCATGGAATATGTGATCGGGTCACCCTTCAAGCTGTCTTATCCTCCTCCAAATTTTCTTCTCCAGGAAGACACAGCCAGGGAAGAAAGGATGCTGTGTTCTGCATCCTGCTGAGCTTGCTCTTGGTCACCCTTAGATGGCCCAGAGTTGAGGACCTGGGTGTCTTATCTGATAAGCCCATTCCTATGTTGGGCTGGCAGCATCCTGCAAAGGTACATGGCAGAGCAGAAAGAGCACTGCCCTAGGAGTCAGAAAACCAGGATTCCAGTGCAGCTCAACCATTTATTATTCTTGTGGCTTAAGGCCAGTCAATTCATCTTGTTTTTTTTTGTTTTTTGTTTTTTATTTGCCTTTCTGACAAAGATGCTATGAAATAACAAGATGTAAAATGCGTTGAAAACATTTAAAGCAATTCAACCAGCCTCAGGCTGCTGAGTGTGTTTAGGTGTTATTGCCAGAGCAAACAATTCTGTTTCTTTCAGCATGTTCAGTTTCAGATTCATGGCCTGGAATTGCCAAAAACTGACCAGAAAAAGTTTCTTGGGTCTGTCAAGGGCATGCAGTTATGTTCAGTTGAGTTGAAACCTTGGGAAGTTGCAGAATGAAATTGGAAATTGCCCTGGGTAATGGAGAGCCAAATTGGGCCTTAGAGCAGGTAGCAGGGTGAATTATTTTTTAATGTTTCCAACATGAAAGAACACAATTGATTTTTTTTCCTCCTTAATCCTTCCAACTCCCTAGCTTTTATTGTTTCTAAAATAAGATAAACCAAGCAGGTGTTATTCCAGCTCTGTAAACAATCTTTATTTTTCTGGGTGATAGGAATAGAAATGGAGATGGAGATCAGGCTTACAAGAGGGGGAAGCCAGCAATCAAGAAAATCATTGATCTTAACTTAGCCAGCCCCTACCACTTCTGCAAATGCTCACAGTGGAGGTGCTACCCCCTATTACTCACCCTCAGGTCTTTGTCGATACCTCATGAAGGTGTGGAGCCTTGGGCAGAGAAATCTTCACGTACTCTGGTTCCTTGCATGGATCAAATCACACTTGTTATTTTTTAAGATTAGTGGCAGCTCCTCAAATGACTTCACTTTCTCGATCCAAGCAAATAATTGTCAAATGATTTTATTTTAATGCTTCAGTGCTGGGAACATTGGAAGGGTTTCTATTTTATTGCACATTCTGAAGTGCTGGACCTGATTTCTCCTCCTCCTGTGTATTTCCGCCATGGACAGAACCATGTTAGCTTCAAAGGCCTTTTCTGAGTTTGCAGATGATCAGCAGGATGTGGACAAAGGGAGACATGAGCCCAAATGGGCCTAGCAAAGGAGACAGGCTCTTGAAGCTGTGCTGGGTTTGAGTGCGAGGGTTGGGACACACACAGCCCCACTCTCTCCAGCCTCAACGTGCTGTGACAGCTGGACATGTGCGGTGTGGAGGATAGTCCCTTTGGCTCCACTTTCAGGTCCTGGCAGACCCATAGCTAGCTGCTGTTACAGTTGGGCTTCCATCAGCAAAGCCCCCCGCCCTTGTGCCAGTCCTCAGTCTTTGGTGTCTCCACCTTGGGTGTGTCCCTCATTTCCTTGGGAAGCTGGCTCAGATGACAAGACTGTTTTTCCTTCTTCCTTCCTTCAGGGCTATTCTATAGGTCATTGCTGTACATGAGGGGAGAAGCAACTGGGCACAGAGGACGGGTAAGGTCTTTGGTGACAGGCAGACCTGGTTAGATAATGATAGCTTTGTGCTGTTACCTTACCTTTCTGAACCTCCATTTCCTTTTCTTTAAAATGGGGATTATAATACCTGTGCACCTTGAGTCTCAAAAATGTTAGCTGTAATTATCATCATCGTTATTTTATGGTTATTATGAATAGTATTTCTAGGACTTGTGTATATTTTCATCACCAAAGATTGGCACTTGTGGTTGAACAAGGAGACAGAATATTTAAGCTGGAAACTGTCCCAAAATATCTAGAACATGAGGACACAAGTGGGCGCTTGCTTTTCCTTTACCTTTCCTGGCAACATGTTGCCTCATGGAAGGTGGCCACTGCCTCAGAATTGTCCCCAAATTCTGATAAATCAGGGCCTCATACAGGCAGGAGCCTGAGAATTGGGATCCTAGGCTGTCTCAGAAACCAGTTGTCTGGTATTACTGAGTGACTCAGAGTGGCAGAAGGCAAGAGGAGCAGAAAGCGTGATCATTATTGAGGAATAAAAATAGAAGCTGAGGTGCTCTAACCCAATAAACACGTAGCTAAATGCCTTCACCACCAACAGGAGCACAAAGGGGGCTGAACCCAAACAAACTGCTTCCCGAGTCTCTGCTCCCTGTACACACGCCCTCAGCTGGCCTGCTGTTCCCTGGCTGCCACAGCCTCTTCCCTGAAATACTCCTGCAGCCTGTTCCTTCCTGGGGGGGCGAGGGGGAGTCCTCATTGATTACTACAGATCCAGGTAGGATGTGTCTCCACCCCCGTGAAACAAGAGGACTCATTTTTCCTCTCCTCGTCCTGTGGAATCTGGGGAAGAACTCAAGGAACTAATAAGTGTCAATCCTTCCAACTCCCTAGCTTTTATTGTTTCTAAAATAAGATAAACCAAGCAGGTGTTATTCCAGCTCTGTAAACAATCTTTATTTTTCTGGGTGATAGGAATAGAAATGGAGATGGAGATCAGGCTTACAAGAGGGGGAAGCCAGCAATCAAGAAAATCATTGATCTTAACTTAGCCAGCCCCTACCACTTCTGCAAATGCTCACAGTGGAGGTGCTACCCCCTATTACTCACCCTCAGGTCTTTGTCGATACCTCATGAAGGTGTGGAGCCTTGGGCAGAGAAATCTTCACGTACTCTGGTTCCTTGCATGGATCTGATTGAGCTCAAGGAAGCCATGACCTCCTTTTCTTTGGGGACCGAGAGGGAGAAGGGGATCCCACCACCCTATGTAGAGCTTCCCTCCCACTCAGCAACAGTTGGGTCTTTCCTTGGGCTTGGGTCCGAGGACTTCCTTCAGGGATAGAAGGCACAGTGCTGTCTGAGACCCGTGGGCCTGGTTGGTAAGAAGTCCCACATGTCCTTGTAGGGCTCCAAAGATATTTATTTAACCCTATTATTTACCCAGGATTAAGGGGCCTTTTCTTTGCAGTATTTGTTCTCTAGGAGGGTGCTTAGCACTTGAGGAGCTGTTTGAGAAGACAGCCACCAGCCTCACACCCCCAAGGCATATCAAAGTGAGGGTGGGCTAAAAATTGCCCTGGTGATTTTAAAAAGATTACCTTTCATCTAGACCAATATTCTCAAACTATGGCCTCCAGACCAGTAACTCCAGCATGTACCACCTGGAAACTTGTTAGCAATGCAGATTCTCAAACCTACTGAATCAGAAACTCTGGGGGCAGGGCCTAGCACTTTGTGCTTTAACTCGCCCTCCAGGTGTTTTTGATATGACTTAGTTTCAGAGCCACTGTCCTAAGTGGTCAGGAGCAGTGAATGCTGGATGGGTGTTTCTGCCCTGTGATAGGTTAGGGAACACACCCTCAACAAGATCTTCTATGTCAGTATCTCTTAAAGTTTGGTCCATTTAATGCCTTCTGCTGAATCGCTTAGGGATACCTATTAAACATGCAGATACTGTGGCCCCACTTCAGATTTGCTCAATCAAAACCTTTGAGGTTGGTGGCCTGGGATTGTGCCTGTTCAACATGCTTCTCAGGGGCTTCCTACCCCCAGTACAATTTAGTACATTCGCTATTCAAAGTATGGTCTGTGGACCAGCAGCATGTTCATCACCTGGGAGCTTGTTAGAAATGCAGAATCTCAGGCCCCACCCAGACCTACTGAATTAGAATCTGCATTTCCAACATGATCCCCAGGTGATTCATATACACATTAACATTTGAGAAGTATTGCCTTGGACCATGTGCTTGCAGCACCTGCTATGTGTGGGCAGATGATTCATAGTGAAATCAACACAACTGTGAGTGGAAAGTGTCATTCTAGGGTAGAACAAGGGGTCGTTTAAAAAGTGCCAGTGTCCTGTGGGTCCCGACTGAGATATCCTGGAGCTCACCGAGGATGTAATTATCAGGGTAACAGATGTCTCTGCAAAGTACTGAAGAGCTGGTCAACACTGAGTGTCAGATTGATGGACACCATGTGAATCTCTTGTTGTTGGTCTTGCACCCCCTTTAAGAAGGGAAGTCCACGTTCATGCCCTTCCAAACTGTTTTCTGTTTTCCCAAAGGAGAAAGGGAGACAATCTCATCAGTTTATACCCACCATCTACTCCAGAGAAGCAGAGATTTAGGATTCACATGACTCATTCTTTTGTTTCTAGTTAGTTCCATGTAGCTTTCCAGAAGGGCCTGCCAACAGTCCTTTATACCTCAGTGTGAGCTAAGGGTGATTTATCTTTTCTTTGGGTCTTGTCACTTGAGAAGAGAAAGCTTGACAGTGTGCTATGACAAGCCGTAGTCTTCCATCAAAGGAAGGTTAGGCATCGATAGCAGATGAGGGCTGGCCAATTAGCTCAGTTGATTGAAGTGCAGCCTTGTAACACCAACGTGAAGGGTTCAGTTCCCCATACTGGCCAGCCACCAAGAAAAAGGGGGGGAGATAGATGAAAAGGTTTTGGGAGGAGGGGTATTCAAATACAGAGCCTTCTATGCACCTTTGAGATCATGCCCAATGTATCTGGGCTTAACCTCTGAATACTATTGGTTTGTTTCTCTTTTATATTTCTGAGAGGAAAATGATTGGGCTGGATGGTATCTGGGGCTCTTTCTGCAGCTGGAAATTCTTTGTAGTATTTGTTGAGCATTCACTCTGTGCCAAGCCCTGTGCTGGACACTGAGGGCCTATAAATAATTGTTATTGAGGTTTGTTTTTGGGGGGTTGACTATGGAAGTGATCGTTCTTAGGAGCACCTGTTTCCAAAGATAAGTTTTTAAAATGTCATGTTAGTTGGAATATACTGTGAATAAAGCACTAATTAGAGCATAAAATATGGACTACTTTTCTTCCAGCTTCTCAAAAGATAGCTTGAGGGAAGTCAGGTTGAAGTTCTAAATAAGGAGGACTTTTTCGTCTGTTAGCACTGGCTATTTATGGACTAGAGTGACCCCCCCACTCCCCACACTTGAACCTGGTGAAGGAGAGGCCAAAGGATTAGTGTCATTGCCAAAGACTTTTTGAGAATAGGCTTGGATTTGGTGGCTTCCTAAAGTACCCTCCAACCCTGAGATTCAGCAAGAAATATAGGACTGCATGAGATCCATCTCAGGGGCTGTGGTTTCTTTCAGCATAACATCCACATGGCTTATTCTGTGATGTTTCTTCATAAACATAATGAATAGGAGTGCTTGCAAATGCAAGCTAGATTCTAATTTTCTCTCCCAGCTGAGAAGACACTGGCAATGTGGTTCAAACACAATGGACTGATAGAAGACATAAAAGTCTTAGAGTGCAATACATCTCCTCTCAAAGCTAGCAACTGGAAAAAATTACAGGAACTTTTCCTCCTAAACTGGCTTAAAGACTTAGAATTGTGGAGGAGCCCAGAAAGCATCAGGCTTCTCACTAACCTGTCTCAAAGTTACCTAAGCATATCTCAACACACAGCTTGGGGACATGCTGGAGGTGGCATGGAAGCTGAGTGCCACATTAAACCCTAACCCTGGGTAGAAAACAGAGAGCTCCTTGGGTAGAAAACAGAGAGCTTCGAATAACCCATATCGAGTCATCGTCTTATTTAAAGAACCCAAGTAAAACCAGTCCTTGTTGTACCACTCTCTGTTCATATTCTGAAAATTCAAGATTCAAGAGACTCATAATTTCTGCTCCTATAATTTAGGTAACTGTCACCAGCATGCATGGACCTGGTCCAAACACTAGCTTTATGTCAAGAATGTGTTGTCAGAGATTCAAGTATGCAATCCTCATTTTCCNGGGGGGGCGAGGGGGAGTCCTCATTGATTACTACAGATCCAGGTAGGATGTGTCTCCACCCCCGTGAAACAAGAGGACTCATTTTTCCTCTCCTCGTCCTGTGGAATCTGGGGAAGAACTCAAGGAACTAATAAGTGTCACCCTAGTTTTCATGTAAATGAGCTGTTCTGTGTGAACCCTGGGAGAGCCAATTCTTCAGGATGGATCTGGAAGTGGCTAAGTCTAAATTCAAACTGGAGCCAAATAACCATTTGCTAACTACAGGTTATACATACCCTGTTTGGGACTTCCCAAGCTACCTGTCCCTGTTCATGCCATCAGTCAACTGCTGCCACGTCACCATGTGAACATAACCAATGGATTGTAACCTGTCAAGTGTTAACTGGCCAGGACTCAGCAAGCCAGAATCCCTCTTTTGCATAACAGGACAAACCAATCAGGACTGAATAAGCTTGAATCCCTCATTTGCATGGAGGACCAGAGTGGGAACCTGGGCAAGAAACTTTGCTATATAAGGCAGTCCCTCTATATAAGTGCACTTTCATACCTTTTGTACCAAAGACTGCATCTTCCCAGTTTGCATACTGTTCACCATATAAAGTCTCTATTTGCAAATTCCTTTTCAATAAAATTTGTAACACCTGCTAAACTGAAGCTTCCTTTGTGTAGACTAATAAANCACCCTATGTAGAGCTTCCCTCCCACTCAGCAACAGTTGGGTCTTTCCTTGGGCTTGGGTCCGAGGACTTCCTTCAGGGATAGAAGGCACAGTGCTGTCTGAGACCCGTGGGCCTGGTTGGTAAGAAGTCCCACATGTCCTTGTAGGGCTCCAAAGATATTTATTTAACCCTATTATTTACCCAGGATTAAGGGGCCTTTTCTTTGCAGTATTTGTTCTCTGGGAGGGTGCTTAGCACTTGAGGAGCTGTTTGAGAAGACAGCCACCAGCCTCACACCCCCAAGGCATATCAAAGTGAGGGTGGGCTAAAAATTGCCCTGGTGATTTTAAAAAGATTACCTTTCATCTAGACCAATATTCTCAAACTATGGCCTCCAGACCAGTAACTCCAGCATGTACCACCTGGAAACTTGTTAGCAGTGCAGATTCTCAAACCTACTGAATCAGAAACTCTGGGGGCAGGGCCTAGCACTTTGTGCTTTAACTCGCCCTCCAGGTGTTTTTGATATGACTTAGTTTCAGAGCCACTGTCCTAAGTGGTCAGGAGCAGTGAATGCTGGATGGGTGTTTCTGCCCTGTGATAGGTTAGGGAACACACCCTCAACAAGATCTTCTATGTCAGTATCTCTTAAAGTTTGGTCCATTTAATGCCTTCTGCTGAATCGCTTAGGGATACCTATTAAACATGCAGATACTGTGGCCCCACTTCAGATTTGCTCAATCAAAACCTTTGAGGTTGGTGGCCTGGGATTGTGCCTGTTCAACATGCTTCTCAGGGGCTTCCTACCCCCAGTACAATTTAGTACATTCGCTATTCAAAGTATGGTCTGTGGACCAGCAGCATGTTCATCACCTGGGAGCTTGTTAGAAATGCAGAATCTCAGGCCCCACCCAGACCTACTGAATTAGAATCTGCATTTCCAACATGATCCCCAGGTGATTCATATACACATTAACATTTGAGAAGTATTGCCTTGGACCATGTGCTTGCAGCACCTGCTATGTGTGGGCAGATGATTCATAGTGAAATCAACACAACTGTGAGTGGAAAGTGTCATTCTAGGGTAGAACAAGGGGTCGTTTAAAAAGTGCCAGTGTCCTGTGGGTCCCGACTGAGATATCCTGGAGCTCACCGAGGATGTAATTATCAGGGTAACAGATGTCTCTGCAAAGTACTGAAGAGCTGGTCAACACTGAGTGTCAGATTGATGGACACCATGTGAATCTCTTGTTGTTGGTCTTGCACCCCCTTTAAGAAGGGAAGTCCACGTTCATGCCCTTCCAAACTGTTTTCTGTTTTCCCAAAGGAGAAAGGGAGACAATCTCATCAGTTTATACCCACCATCTACTCCAGAGAAGCAGAGATTTAGGATTCACATGACTCATTCTTTTGTTTCTAGTTAGTTCCATGTAGCTTTCCAGAAGGGCCTGCCAATAGTCCTTTATACCTCAGTGTGAGCTAAGGGTGATTTATCTTTTCTTTGGGTCTTGTCACTTGAGAAGAGAAAGCTTGACAGTGTGCTATGACAAGCTGTAGTCTTCCATCAAAGGAAGGTTAGGCATCGATAGCAGATGAGGGCTGGCCAATTAGCTCAGTTGATTGAAGTGCAGCCTTGTAACACCAACGTGAAGGGTTCAGTTCCCCATACTGGCCAGCCACCAAGAAAAAGGGGGGGAGATAGATGAAAAGGTTTTGGGAGGAGGGGTATTCAAATACAGAGCCTTCTATGCACCTTTGAGATCATGCCCAATGTATCTGGGCTTAACCTCTGAATACTATTGGTTTGTTTCTCTTTTATATTTCTGAGAGGAAAATGATTGGGCTGGATGGTATCTGGGGCTCTTTCTGCAGCTGGAAATTCTTTGTAGTATTTGTTGAGCATTCACTCTGTGCCAAGCCCTGTGCTGGACACTGAGGGGTGGGGAATTGCAGATGATGCTTCCTCTGGTCTCCCAGGACAGGGAAGGGGAGGGGGACAGAGACATTAGCCCTTCCTCTGAGGTCCATGAGATACTCTCCTCCTCTCACTTCAAAACCATGTGCCCTGATGGTGACGGTCTCAGTCCGTTTGTGTGGCTATAACAGAATACCTGAAACTGGGTAATTAATAAAGAAAAAAGGTTTATTGGGCTAACAATTCTGGGGCAATGCATCTGGAGCAGGCTTCAAGCTGCTTCCACTCATGGCTGAAAATGGGAGGGTAGCAAGCATGTGTAAAGAGATCACATAGCAAAAGAGAAGCAAGAGAATGGAAAGGGAGGTGCCAGGCTCTTTTTAACAACCTTCTTGGAATTAAAAAAACAAGAATGCACTCACCCCCAAGGGAGGGCATTAATCTATTCATAGGGGATCTGTCTCTGTGATTCAGTTACCTCCCAGTACGCCTTCTCTTCCAACACTGCCACATTGGGGATCAAATTTCAACATGAGTTTTGGAGGGGACAAACATCCCATCCAAACCATAACAGTAACCCAATATTATCTATAAATAATGGAATGAAAACCTTCACTTTTATTGGTGTGAGGTAACTCATTCATTCATTTATTTAACAATTATTTTTAATGTCTTCTACCTATAAATAATTGTTATTGAGGTTTGTTTTTGGGGGGTTGACTATGGAAGTGATCGTTCTTAGGAGCACCTGTTTCCAAAGATAAGTTTTTAAAATGTCATGTTAGTTGGAATATACTGTGAATAAAGCACTAATTAGAGCATAAAATATGGACTACTTTTCTTCCAGCTTCTCAAAAGATAGCTTGAGGGAAGTCAGGTTGAAGTTCTAAATAAGGAGGACTTTTTCATCTGTTAGCACTGGCTATTTATGGACTAGAGTGACCCCCCCACTCCCCACACTTGAACCTGGTGAAGGAGAGGCCAAAGGATTAGTGTCATTGCCAAAGACTTTTTGAGAATAGGCTTGGATTTGGTGGCTTCCTAAAGTACCCTCCAACCCTGAGATTCAGCAAGAAATATAGGACTGCATGAGATCCGTCTCAGGGGCTGTGGTTTCTTTCAGCATAACATCCACATGGCTTATTCTGTGATGTTTCTTCATAAACATAATGAATAGGAGTGCTTGCAAATGCAAGCTAGATTCTAATTTTCTCTCCCAGCTGAGAAGACACTGGCAATGTGGTTCAAACACAATGGACTGATAGAAGACATAAAAGTCTTAGAGTGCAATACATCTCCTCTCAAAGCTAGCAACTGGAAAAAATTACAGGAACTTTTCCTCCTAAACTGGCTTAAAGACTTAGAATTGTGGAGGAGCCCAGAAAGCATCAGGCTTCTCACTAACCTGTCTCAAAGTTACCTAAGCATATCTCAACACACAGCTTGGGGACATGCTGGAGGTGGCATGGAAGCTGAGTGCCACATTAAACCCTAACCTTGGGTAGAAAACAGAGAGCTTCGAATAACCCATATCGAGTCATCGTCTTATTTAAAGAACCCAAGTAAAACCAGTCCTTGTTGTACCACTCTCTGTTCATATTCTGAAAATTCAAGATTCAAGAGACTCATAATTTCTGCTCCTATAATTTAGGTAACTGTCACCAGCATGCATGGACCTGGTCCAAACACTAGCTTTATGTCAAGAATGTGTTGTCAGAGATTCAAGTATGCAATCCTCATTTTCCACAAAAATTGTTTAAAATTTTTCTCTGGCTAATTTCATATAGTTATCTACCTTCTCTGAACCTCAGTTTTCTCATCTATAAAGTGGGAATAATTCTAATACCTGCATCACAGAGTTGTTGTTAGGATTAGTGAGAGAATAATCATAGTGCTAGAAGGGTGCCTGACTCATAGTAAGTACTTTACTAAGATCACATTATTATCCCTGATTCTTCCATAGTGGGGAATGAAGGTATAGACCTGGCATACCAAGATCAAAAGTAGAAACTCTACTGATCTCAAGATTTTCTCAGTCTAGGATCACTTCTTCATTTGCTTATCCAACATGTACGTATTTAGCACCTACCCTCTGCCAAGCACTGTGGCAGGAGTCAGACATAAGCAAGTGGCTAAACAGATATGTAATTATAGATCGGGATAAAAGCCATGAAGGAGGCCAGCAACGAGCCATGATGGAACACACCAGCATGGGGGAACCGACCTTGATAAGGTAATCAGGGAAGGACTTTTTGAGGAGGTGACATCTCACCTGGAGGATGAAAAAGATCCTGCCGCTGATCCCTCCATTAGCACATGAGACAGACATAATTTCACTAGGAGAACTCCATCCAAATTGAGAGCCTCAGCTTTCTTCTCATATGTACAAGAAGTAGACCTCGCCAGCAACTGAGAGATAAGGTTCTGCTAATCTTACTGCATATGGCAGAGAGTTCAATCATATCAAAGTTCTCTAGAGCTCAGCATTTTCCGGGATGTTGTACTACCAGGAAATAATTCTTGCCATCTGTGGAGGAAGAAAAACTTGTGAAAAGAAGAGAGTGGACCTAGATCCAGACCTGGGATGGAATCTGCCTCTCCCATTTCCTAGTTTAGTGAGCTTAGGCAAATTAAGTAATCTCTGGGTCTCAGTTTTCTCATCTGTAAAATGTGAGTGTGGCTTCTGTTGTTGTTAGAATTGAAATCGGAATGACATGATACATACAAAGCATCCAATATAGTGCTTATTATATGTTAGGAACAGAATAAAAGCAAGCTTTCTTGTAGGATTGTTTGAAACAATGGACATCTACCTTCCATTTTCTACCCCATGTGATAGAAAAAGAACTCTTTGGGATATGTGGTGACTTTAAAACATGTCCGCAAATTCTTTGACATTCTGTCCATCCAAAAGTACAGTCTAATTTCCTTCTCCTTGAATATGGATTTGCCTGGGTGACTCACACCTAACTATTAAAATGCAGTGGAAGTGACACTGAGTGACTTTTGAGGCTATGTTAGAAAAGGTAATACAGTTCCCATCTGGCTCTTTCTCTTGGTACGTGCCCTCTTGGAAACCAGCCTTCATGCTGTGGAAAAAGCCAAGCAGCCACATGGAAAGGCCACTTATAGGTATTTTGGCAACAGCCCCAAGTGAAGTCTCAGCCAAGAGCTAGCATCATCCACCAGACAAATGAACGAATGAGCCTTTGAATGATTCCAGCCCCCAGCCTTTGAATGACCCAGCTGACCCTGGGTGGAGCAGAGATGAGCCGCCCCTGCCAAATAATTATTGTGAGCAAAATAAATGTCATTGTTGTAAGTACTAAGTATTGAGGTATTTGCTACACAGCAACACATAACTGGAATAGCACATTGTGTCTTCCATCCAACCCCCCTACCATAGTGTCTCTCCCATCACCCTGGACCCAGAGTGGCAGAGGTATTAGGAAGGACACTGTGCTGTAGTGGAACTTTGTTTTTTCCACTAATATCCTGCAATGTTTTGGGCACGTAGCTCCTCCTCTGTGGATCTCAGTTCCCTCCTGTGTGTGGTGGTTTTGGACTTTTTTAGGCACTAATCCCAAGGTCATGTAGGAAACTAATATGGAAATAGGAAAGGTTGCAAGCTTTAGATATTTTGGATTGTGAGCCTAAATTTTATATGCAGTAGTATAGAAATTGAATGTTCTCTGATAGCCTTCTTTGTGGATTTTTAATTAAAGAAAACATGGTCTAAGCACTTTTGATTTGAGAGGGAGATTTTCCATGTCTTGAGACCTCCGCGTGAACCATGAAATGGTCCTGGTTAGAGCCTCGTGGGCCTGTCCTGACCCAATTGT
>NW_007729663.1:233429-240947 GCF_000696425.1 Galeopterus variegatus
TTAACTGAAGGATGGCCAGCACATGAAGGCTCTTGCTCTGGGCTGCTCTATTTGTCTTAGACGAAAGAAAAGAGAGGGAAGGAACTCTTTGGGTTGTAATCCTAATTGAGATCACAACCCAAGACATCCTTTTTCACCTGGCTAGAATTGGAGAACAGGTCAGGTTTGACATGCCAGAGGTCTCCTGCCTGGGGATCGCTGGCCCTTAGCCGTGTTGGTTAGAGCACTGGACTGATCAATGGGTCAGTGCTCAGTATTGGATTTCTGGTGAGTGGAGGATCTAGCATATGAATATAAAGGCTGTAAGTAAAGTCGGAGGCAGGAGAGACCTTGTCAATCAATTAGTCTAGCTCCTTCCTATTTCAAATGCAGAGACTGAGGCCCACAGCCTGTAATAGAGACAGAGCTGTTCATCTCATCTCTCAGCCTCGTCTCAGATCTCAGTCCAGGGCAAGCAGCCTGGAAGCTCAGGCCCTTGATCATGAGGGGAATCATAGGAAGAGTGATCACCATTAGCCCATGCCTACTATGGGAAAAGCAATTTAGAGTGTTTGCCCTGTGAATAGTTGTCACCAATGCCATCTCAGAATTAAAGATGGTGTCTTACATAATGAACCTGGCTCTGCTCTCTCCCTGCAGCAAGAGAGCCCTGGGCAAAGTAAACCTTCCTGTCCAGTTCATCCATAGTCATGTGGGCCCTGTCGTGTGTTAAAGCTTGTCTCCAAGTCCCAGGGGAGCCGTGTTGGCAGTTAAGTTTCTGGTGTGAAGGACACCAATATGCTCATTGATATGAGAGGCAGATTTCAGGTTTTATTCCTGAAAATATTTACATTTTTTTTCCACATGGATGACTAAAACCGTCTCAGTCCCAGAACTTTGGATGAGTAATTCTCTCTCCCCAGTGGCCCCCTCCCCAGCTCCTCCCCTAAACCCCATTTGGACCCCATCATGTACTGTCAGGCCTTGCCACTAGAGTGCCTCTGCAGCTGCAGCTCAAATCCTACATCAGAATCTACCTATGGTGCCTTCAACTTGCCCTGGAGACTTTTGTAAGGGAATGGGGGCCAAATAGGCTTTTGTCTTGGAAGAACTGTTATGGATGATTCTCTGCTTCTTAGAGAGGGATTGAGCTTGGTCACTGCCAGCTTCCCATCGACTAGATAAACATCACTGGGTATACATGGGCTGGTTCGCTTTAACAACCAAGCAGCAACTTAAAAGCTCAGAATGAATCTGTCCTCTTTCAAAATTTTTTGTGAAGATTGAGTAGCTTCAGTATGCAGAGTATAGCAATTTTTTATTTTAATTTTTTTAAATAGACTAATTTTTAGGGCAGTTTTAGGTTCATAGAAAAATTAAGTGGAAAGTACAGAGATTTCCCATATAGCCCTTCCCCCAGGCATGTGTAGCCTTCCCTACTATCAATATCTCACACCAGAGTGGTATGTTTGTTGAACTGATGAACCTACATTGACATATCATTATCACTCAAAGCCCATAGTTTGCATTAAGCTTCACTTTTGATGTTGTATATCCTATGGATTTGGACAAATTTTATAAAGACACGCATCCACCATTGTAGTATCATAGGATACATAGTTTTACTGCCCTAGAAAACTCCCACACTTCACCTGCCCATTCACCCCCACCTCCCATCCCCAACACCTAAGCAACCACTGATCTTTTTACTGTCTCCATAGTATTCTCTTTTCTAGAAAGTCAGATAGTAGGAATCATACATTATGTAGTCTTTTTGGATTGGCTTCTTTCACTTAGTAATATGAGTTTAAGTTTCTTTCATGTCTTTTCATAGCTTGATGGCTTATTTCTTTTTAGCACTGAATAATATATTCCATTGTCTGGATGTACCATAATTATAGGAATTTTAAAAAATCAAGTACACTTATGTTAGTATGATTTGTCTGTTTTATTTGACATTTAATATTGACATTATTTATTACCATTTAGAACCTGATGCTTTCATTTTTAATATGCTCACTCACTTCAATAACCCTATAAAGTAGGTGACAATTGTCATGATTAGGAGATAAGAGAACAGAGGATAAATAAAATTTTGTCTGTTTGTCCCTCTGTCTGTCTGATTGTCCTTTTGTCTGTCTTTCTGATTGCCCTTTGTTTATCTGTGTTAATGATTTCCTTGACAATTGTCATGATTAGGAGATAAGAGAACAGAGGATAAATAAAATTTTGTCTGTTTGTCTCTCTGTCTGTCTGATTGTCCTTTTGTCTGTCTTTCTGATTGCCCTTTGTTTATCTGTGTTAATGATTGCCCCCTCTTCTGTCTTCATTTCTTCTATTCCTTCCTTTCTTTTACTCTTCATCAAATGAATATTTGCTCTCCTACTATAGGGAAAGCATTATTTGTTGCTAATTCATGAAGCTGGCAGAGTTCCTTCATACCAGTGTGCAGCTTGGAGGTTGAGGACATAAACTGGCCCTGCATAGTTGGGGACAGAAAACTCCTCAATGTCAGCATGAGATGCTTGAAACACCAGCTTCTGGCCTCACATCAAAATGCAATAGCTCTCTGAAGTTCTACTAAACTAGACAATGAATATGTATAGGTGTAGGCACTCAATGAATGTTTGTTGAATTGAATGCAATAAAAATGATAAAAGTGACATTACTAATGCATTTTTTAAAACTTCATTACGTGTACTGGAAGGTGTTTTTGACATTTTATCTACAGTCCTGGTTGCATCCCTAGTGCCTGACACATGGGATAGAGTTCCTCCTGCTGCCATCTTATGGATCACAGCCTGCAGAGTCAAAACCTATGCTTGCCTCCTATCATTTGATTCTAATGGGTGGGATGGAGTGAGCTCACATTAAAACAATCATTGATATGTGCTTGGCATTCACAATACAAATCTCATAATATCTTTTAACAATCATATAAGGCACAATTTTCATCCCCATTAAATTTTGTAACAGATGAGAAAAATGAGGCTCAAATATGTTAATTAATCTGTTTCAATCACATCCCTAATTAGTGGTAGGATGGAAATATAAATCCAGGTTTATTAAACTTTACAAATTACATAACCATGTTTTTTTCACTCTTTTCTGCACATCCTTGAAATAACAGAAATTGTTTTGCTATTTTTGGATTTGGGTTATCAATAGCAAATATCCTTGTGTGTTCAAACTACACAGCAAATACCTTTGTGTGTTCTGACTAAGGTTCCATTTTGAGTCTCATGAAACTTTATGCATAAAGCTTCAAATTGCCAGGTAGAACAAATGGCTCATGGTGTTTCTACTGTGTTTTAGCTTTAAGTTGAGGCTTCTCTTTAGTGGATTCAATCCCTATAAGAGATAAATGAGTCTCTCTTCAATAGTCCATGTTTGTAATTTTGATTCTTGGTTTGACACCCTTTGCCTCCTTGAAAAGCTCTAAGGTCTAAATGTTCAAAACATGCCTCAAAATTCTCTTGGTCTTTAAAATCTTGGCAACCTCTTCTAACTATCATTGATTCATGAGCTGCATTATTGCCACCCTGTAGTTCTGGAGTGACAACAAAGCAGTAGATGGCTATTGCATAAGTTATAGAATTTGCCCGGTGGACTTACAAGCTAAATTATACTATCAAGACATAAAGATGGAAGACTATTTTATGATAAAAAGTAATGAAACATAAAAATATGAACATAATTCTTTTACAAAAAGAGCTTGCAAATTTGTAATGTGTCATTTACTTTTCAACAAAGTCTATTGGGTTGTTCTCTTTATGTTGACACAGACTCCAAGCTCTATGAGGGCCAGGGCCACTTTGATGTGACACTCACTTTTGTGTAACTAGGTGCAGCACCTAGTTACAGAGCTGGCGTGGAACAAGTACTCAGGTAGTATGCCATGAATAATTGAATGAGTACGATTCGTGTAACATGATCTCCTCCCTGACCTGAGGCACATGAACAGCTACTGCCAAAACCATCTTTCTGTCCTGCTGTTGCTAGTGATCTCTCCCCTTCTCAGCTTCTCCCATGCCAGGATCTGGGTTTCAATGCTCTCATTAGTCCCACCAGGCTTACTTCTTTGCCCTTGTCTTCTCCTGTGCCTGACTCTCTCCCTCTCACCTTAGCTCGGCTATCCTTGTTATGACCTTTCTATTCCTCCTGGGTCTAACTTCAACTCCAACTCAAGCCATTCTCCACCCTCCATGTGGAGGCACATACTGCGTTATTCCAGGGACCCATTCCAGGATGCTTCTTAGTGGTAGATACATGGGGAGAATTATGTAAAGAATTATGTAAATACACCAATTTGAGAAGAATAGTAGAATATTGCCTCCCAGAAGACTCTCCTTTTCTGGGCAAACCATGTTCAAGGCAGATGTCTCTGCCACCTGCTTATTGTGCTCTGGACTCCCTGGTTTGTCAGTTCTTTTACTAAAGCAAAGCAGGAACTGAATGCAATATTATCAATGTGCTTAGCCCACTGCGGAGCCCGGGGGACTCACTGCTGCCCATGTTCTGGAGGTTCTGCTTCTAGTGTTGTCAGTTAAGATGGGAATTAATGTCTTTTTAGCTGCCATGTAGCGCTCGGGGCAATCATATATCCAGACCCTTTTTGTGGTTTACTCATTTGTTTGTTTTTCACATGAAATGTTTCAAAATCAGCACCAACTGAAATACCCCCAAACACATTCTATAGTTGCATAGAGAATATTTTTACATTTGTTTTTCAAAAGGAATTCACACGCATCAGAGCACAATAAAAAAAATACAAATACACTAATCTACCCATAATTACACATGCAAAGATATCTGCCCTTAACATTTCAGTGTATAGTTTTCCAATTTGTATTCCATGCATTTATCTCTAGCTATCACCTATATATTTTAACCAAATTAGGATCACATTGTTTGTATTGTTTTATAACCTGCCTTTTTGATTTAACATCTTATAAAAATATTTCTGCATCAACAAATAAATGTCTACAACATTCTTTTACTTGATAATATTCTATTTTAAGGATACTCACAGTATAATAAACCTATCATTTACTGTTACACATCTAATTCTTTCTAATATTTAGATGTTACTAAGTACTGCAAGGAACATCACTGGGGCTAAATCCTTGTACACATTCTTAGTTATTTCCCTAGCATGTTTCTAGAATCAAAACCGTGATTCAATTGATAACAACATCTTAAGTCTTTTGATACATAAACAATTGATACTTTGGGAACTTTAATGTGTATTAAATTTCATCCTGTATATGGCTTAGATAATTTCAAATCTTGACTCTGTTTTCTGTGATATTAGTTATCACGACAAATTCAGTATTTCTTCTATTTCTTGTCATTGATTTTCAAAAACTGTTGAATAAGATATTGTCACTCATTCTACAAATACTTGTCAAAACTTAACACTATGTAAGGCACTCTGCTAGATACTGGGGTAAGGAGAGTAGAAATTCAAGAGCATGTAAGCCTTAATCTCAGTTCTCTTATTTACTTACTACAGGAAACATTGATCCATTAATAAACAATTCAAGGCATTTTTTTTTTTGGTTGTTGTTAAACTTGTTCCTTTGTTTCCATTTCTTAATGCACTAAAATATGAGTTACTTTGTCAAATTTTAAAATACACTGTCAAAATGGAAATAAGAGTAATTTGGCATGGCTTACTTTTTTTCCATCTTGAATTTTAAAAATAATGACACATGCTTATTTTAGTACATTAGAAAAATTCAGAAAAGTATAAAGAAGAAAATAAATGGCTCATAGCCAGACCATTCAAAGTCGATTACTGTTAATTGGTGTATTTCCTTCCAGGCATTTTCTTTGTATATTTTTTACATAGCTGAGATCATACTATAAGAGTATTAGATGTAATTTTCCAAGCATATAATGTAAATATTTCCCTATATTATCAAAAACTCTTTGAAAACATTATCTCTAATGGCCCCATAATATTCCATCATGGAAATAAATTAAATGTCTAGAGTTTGGTGGTTAATAGTGAAAGTTCTAGAGTAAGACAGCATGGGGCTCTAATCGTGATGTGCCCTGGGTTGGCTTGTGATCTCAGGCAAGTTACTTAACTTTTTGGTGGCTCAGTCTCCTTATACACAAAATGGGAATAATTATAATCTCTATCTTATAAGGTCTCTATAAAGAATACAGGAGATGATTCAAGTAAAGCTTAAACTAGCACCTGGTACTTAGTGAGCATGTAGTAAAGGTTATTATTATTATTATTAATACTATTATTATTATTTTCTAAATCATTCTACCTATTGCTAGATATTTGTATCCAACTGAGATAGTATTGACTATTATAAAATCACTGAAGACTGTAATTATTCACAAACACTTTTATAACTTTAGAATATTGTCTTAGGAGAGAACCAAAGTTCTCTTAATACTCTCTTAAGAGACTACATATTGCCAAAATTACTTATCTATCCCCATCTACAGTAAAGTGCAGTGTTGTTATTCTGAACAGGGAAATAGTTATGTTCAAATATGTATCACCTGTGGGGCTTTTTCACCTCTTGTTTTCTTCCTTACCCATCCTCATCCTCCCTCCTCCAGATGACATGTGACAATCAGAATCTCTGGGGCACTGGAAACTCTTACCTTCCTAATTTCTTCATATGCACGATGAGAATATTAATACCCATTTCATAGGGTTGTTGTGATAAATGAATAAAATGACCCATGTGCATAGAAATTTACACATAATAAGCACTCATTGTCAGATATTATTATATTATTATTAAAAATAACATTGAATTTATCATTTATACTCCTGGGAGGAATGTATAAAATTATCTATCTCATTGCCCCTCATCAGCATAGAGCATAATTATTTTTAAATGTATTTTAAATTTAACCTAAATTATTAAAAACTTTTTAGAAATATTTTCTAATTCAATAAGTGAAAAGTAGTATTTCAGTGTTTTAATCTGCTTTTCTTTGACTACTGTTGGAATTGAAAGATCAGGATTTATTTATTTTACAGGGGTTTTTGTTTTGTACTTTTTTTTCCTTTTGCGGGGTGGGGAGAGGTGCCTCTTTTGATGGTAAAGATATTACTCTTAATCTGACCATGTCTTAGTTCTACTGAACTAGTTTCCACTCCCTATGGTCAATATGTGTTTCTAAAGGCTTCCATGCCATCAGCTTAATTATCCATTTTAGAATTTTGCTTGTGGTCCCAGAACTTCACCCATTTTTCCCATTTAAAAAAAAAAGAAAAGCTGAAAACATTAGCCAATCTCCTATCTCTGGTACAAAGTGAAATCTCCATAATTTCTCAGAGCTTCTAGACAGTGCGGGAGATTGTCAGCAGCACCTTTTGTCAGGGCTCGAATGTACGTGAGGGGTAATAAACACAAAGAGCACCAATAACTCGATCACCAAGTCAATGAACCTTGAACACATGCTCAGAAAAAGCCTGAGGCCTGGACCCAGCACTAGTTCTTTTTTTTTTTTTTTTTTTTTTTTTTTTTTTTTCCGTGTCCGGCAACGGATCGCAACCCC
>NW_007729663.1:241105-259771 GCF_000696425.1 Galeopterus variegatus
GCAGCGGATCGCACCCCTCAGTGTCGTGCCGTACCGGACCGGGACCGGCAACGGGATCGCAACCCTCGGTGTTACTCCCGCACCTCACTCAGCCAGCGAGCGGGAACGAGTCTGTATGTGGGATCCGAACCCTCGGGCGGGAGTGCCGCCGCGCTTCCCAAGCGGCGCACTTATCCAGTGCACCACCGGGCCGGCCCCGGACCCAGCACTAGTTCTACTCTCTGTCTCCTTGCTTGTTCTTCAAGTCCCCTGAGTACCTTACTTGTTTTTCCACGCCAGAGTTCTCATCTTGGTAACTTGATTTATGGTTTACTGGCTCCCAGACTGACAGTCTACCTGGCACTCTCTAGCCTTTGGAAGCATCACAACTTCAAGTTCAGGTCATCTACTGTTGGTCCTTCTGATGTCGGCCTATGGTCTGCTGGGATCTGCAGACCAAGCTCCTATTGCCACCTTTTCCTGGGACAGCCCCTTCGACTCCTCCTGTCTCTGCTTACACAGCCCTGAATACTTGCCCCATCCTTGTGAGTGTATGGATCTCCGCTCTTCACCCACTGCCTACAAAGCGTTCATTCTGCCTCATAGGGCCTGCATGACTCAGCCCTGAAATTTTAGAACTCAGATCTCTTAATGACTGGGTCCAAATTTTTTCTAGCATTTCTTTTATTTACTATAATAATAATAGATTATTATTTATGATGATGTAAGTAACATTTACTGAACACTTACTCTATGCATCTTCAAGGCAAGCATATAAGGTTGTTCCTGTTATTGTTCCCATGTCATAGATGAGAAAAGGGAAGCTTCAAGAGATGTATATAGCATGCCAGGTGCCACACAGGTGCTTGCAAGTGATGGAGATGTGAGCGGAGTTCAGGTCAGTCTGACATCTAAGCTTAGAATCTCAACTCCAAGACGATAAGATACCATCTGGGATTTCTCATCTGGTCTCTTTTCCCTAATCTACTTTACAGCCCCTTCTATGAAACCCACATCTCTTCGTACATGTCTCTGTAAATAATGACAATTCAAAGTTGGAGGAGGCCCTGCTGCCATTTTATTCTTCTGGGTGATACCAGCTTTTCTCTTCCCTGATCCTGCCAGTGACTCCTGGGTGACTTCCAGGGAGCATGGCTGGATGACTCCTCTTCAGTGCCCCCCTTGTAGGGCAAGAGCCTCACCAGACACTTGTGTGTCTCTCTTTGGTATCACACTCTCCTATTTGTTCTGAGTGGGTTTCCTTCTACTCACTTCCTAGCACCCTTCCTGCCCTCCCTGGCAGGCTGCTTCATATTCTAGTGCTTCTCTCTGTTGGTCTTATTACTGCACGTTCTATCCATTCCTGGAGGTCAGGAGCCCAATATCTCTATCTTTGGGGTCCCCCTGTCTTAGTCTGTTCAGACTGTTACTAAAAAAAAAAAATACCATCGACTGGGTGGCTTATAAACAACTGAAAATTTTCTTCTCACAGCTCTGGAGGCTGGGAAGGAAGTTTAAGCTCAAGGCACGAGCAGATTTGGTGTCTGGTGAGAACCCATTTCCTGGTTCATAGATGGTGCCTTCTCACTGTGTCCTTACATGGGGGTAAGGAGGAGGGGTCTCTCTTGGGCCTCTTTTATAAGGGCATTAATCCCATTCATGAGGACTTTGCCAGAAGCCTCACTTCCCAAAGGCCCCGCCTCCTAATAATCACATTGGGGACTGGGTTTCAACATGTGAATTTTATGGGGACATAAACATTGCCTATTGTACTCCCTAATAATCAGCAACCCTTAAACATGCCTTCCTCAAGCCTTTTCACCTCAAGGGTGAGTTAAACCCTATTATAGATACAATTGCTATTTAGCTGAGGTGGGAAAACTCCACAGATCCATGAGAGTGGACCGTGAGGAAGCCGTGGCTTCTGGAGGGGTTGCTGACAGTTCTTGCCTCCCCCTGCCTGTTTCGGAGTCTGGGACCCCACTGTAGGTGGAAAAGTAGCTTTTTTATCCAGTTTTATTCCTCTCTCATATTCTGACTACAGTAGTGGAAGATTTAATAGTCACTATGTCTGCTATTTGCAAGTGACTTCGAGTTTCATGATACGTAATAAATTGTCATTTGCCGAGATAAGAATTTGGAAGTCTCACGCTATTAGACTGGGTGCGGTTGCAAGTCACTTGATGAGTGATTTGTTGTTTTCTGCCTATTGTGACAATGCATTTTATGAAGGCAATGATATGCTACAGAAGTATTCATGAATGTGGGGATCCCAGAATTCTCTGGATGCGTCCTGTACAAATGTCAAGGATTTGCCTGCGTGCAAGGCCCAGGCAAAGCAAGTCCTCTCCTCTCCTCTTCCTCCTCTGCTCTCCTGCTGGTCTATTGCTGCATGTGAGCAATTAGCAAGGAGCTGACTTCACCTTCCTACCACAGCTTTATAGGTAACTAACAGAACCTCCCTAGAAGTCAGGATCCCTTTTTACACACAATTGTAAGTGATAGAATTAGTGTTATTCAATTGGTCCATGTTTCATTCACCAGCTCCCAATATTTTTAATGCTTAGCCTTGGCTGCTTCTCTTGGCTGGATTGATATCATCCTGATAAACATGGAAATCTTTGGTTTGCATTTGGAAATATTAGGGGATTTGAGGAAATATTTTCATTTTCCATCCAGAAGTTTAATGTTGTGTAGACGCTGCCTGAGTCTGACCTACCCATATCTAATATAAACTTTTATTCAGCAGGCTGGAAGGTTTAGTTTCATTTGTACCTGGTGCCAGCAGCCATCGTGTCCCAATGCTGCCAGAATCTCCAATGACAGGAAGACCGGGGAAGTCTTAGGAGACAGAGTGCCACTTGCAGAAGGAGTCCATTATCTTGAAAGGCACTCCTGAAGTCATTGCTGAAAGCAATTTCTCAGAGTTTATGCTCAAACCTTAGAATGCTCCTCCTGCCATCATGATTGAAGGGGACAGGGAAGGAGCCAAGCCGTCTTGGTCAGCGAGTGTCATCAGTCATCATGAGCCCTAATCCTGATGAGACTTCTGATAAGAAGCTCGTATGATGACAGATGAGGCCATGGAAAGCAGTTAATTCAGTCATTTGTAATCATTACATTTTGGCCATTCAATAACCATCCTTTGAAATTATTTTCAGAATTTCCTAGAGTAGAGAGAAAAGCCAAGTTTTTCCCCTTTTCATTGGTGAAGGCTTTCAGCGGTTATAAATGCTCAAAGGGAACTTTCTAAGGCCCCATTAGATCCAACTTCAAGACCCTTATTGACCTGTGTCACCTGCTTTGTGTGGGTGGTGACACAGTGTTGGACACACTTGCTCTTTTCCTGACTCTGACCGCCCACAGAGTAAGCCCCAGGAACCTCCAGTGGCTACCATCTCTAATTGCTGTTTGCAGATGTCCCTGGGGAAGATGCAGGTGATGACATGTTCCATCACTTCCCACTGTGTCACTCTGGCCACATTTCTTGGTCCAGAGCTTCATTCCCCAGCAGTATGCCATAGTCCCATGTGTGTGGCAGATGGCCAATAAGTGTGCAGAGACACTGTGGGAGGCTGGGCCAGACTAGGGGTGGCTGACACTCTTGGGCCAAGTGCCTCTCTACCTGCAGACAGCCTCTTCTGTTTCCTCCAGTGGGCTATATAAATATTATCACTTTCTGAGTGTATCATGATATTAAAAAAAAAAAAAAAGGTTGAGAAGCACTGGCCTGACCTCTCTGATTTTTTTCTCTTTGGACTTTTTTTCCTTATAAAATGTTTATGAGGATCAAAGGCATGAATGAAGGGGCTTTAAGGATCCAGTGGGCTATATAAATATTATCACTTTCTGAGTGTATCATGATATTAAAAAAAAAAAAAGGTTGAGAAGCACTGGCCTGACCTCTCTGATTTTTTTCTCTTTGGATTTTTTTTTCCTTATAAAATGTTTATGAGGATCAAAGGCATGAATGAAGGGGCTTTAAGGGCTGCCATGCATTTGTTGGTTGTGTCACCAGCCACACAGATAGGACTCTGTCTTCAGTTTACCCTCATTGGCTGTTCCTTTGAGAGTGAGATGGGGTTCCACTTGTTTATCCTTTTCAAGTCATAAAATCAATGTAGTGCACCTGCCATTTAGGTTCAAGCACATAACATAACACATATTCCATGGTCTTTGGTTCTTACAGCTTCTCCAAAGTCATAAGGACTGCCTACTCCTCTGTCCACTTATGCTGAGGACATATGCCACCATGTCCTTGCCTCCTCCTGGTCTGTCCTGCATTCATATCTCAACTGTTCCCCAAGTCCCCACAGTCCCTCCTGCTAAAGACTGGCCTTGTCACTCTCCAAGCCTGTACTACCTTTAACTGCAGGTCCTTGCTCGGGGCCAAGAGCATCTCAGGTTTCCATGGTTTCAGCATCTGTGTGCCAGGGTGAGAGCTGGTTGGTGTTGACCCCCTTGGTGGTTTGAAAAGATAACTTCTCCTCTCAGCCCTGTGGACAGGTCTCATGGGTAGAGCGAAAGTCTTTCTTCTGTCCTCCTCAACATACTTTCCAGCCAAATACTATCTTGTTAAGTGAGTGAAAAACAAGTCACAAAGCAAAATACCATAAAGTGTTAACACTGGTTTCTCTGGGTGCTGGAGGTAGGGCTGATATTTATTTTCTTCTTTAGACCTTCCTGATTGTTTCAGATTTTCTATAGTGAATCTGATGGTGTATTTTACACTATATTTCCAAAAGATGCACTTAAGATGTGCTGCATAAAGGCAAATAACAGCTCTGACATACCTTCACACTTGCTGGTTCCAAATTACTGCCTCTGCTTTCAGAGCCAGGGGATCTGGAGGGGTTGGCAGCTGGCAGGGAGGGAGGCAGGCAGCGTCGTGGGCCACTGGATTTCCTCTTTTTAGACAGTGCTCTGGCAGCTAATTCCAGGGTGCTCATCTGTACAGTGGCAGTGTGACTTTCATATTTTCCTCAAGGTGTTTTATGGCCTTTCTATAGTGGTACTTTGAATAACTTTCAGTACCTTCCAAACGGTGACAAATCTCAGATGATGTTTCCCCCCCTCCCTCCCCCCCCACGTTTCCTCTTTCTTATTTGAGCTTCATTCCTTCCTGTTAGTCTCCTGCCATCTCTTCCTTCACCCCACCTCCTCTTCTTTCTCTCTGTTTCTGCTGCCCCCTCCCTCTTTGCCGCTCTTCACCTAATCTTTTAAGCAAAATAAAATATGGAGGTGAAAGGCTCTAATCTTGTGGGCCCAGGCCATGGTGAGGGTTGTGCACATCTGGCTTATCATGAGGACCTGAGTGGCTGAAAGAACAGTTCCAAGGTAGTTCCAACCCTTCACTTTTCCAGAAGGTGATTCAGGTATCAGACCAAAGGGAAGGGCTGAGCTTGATGGCTGAGTTCCAGCCCCCTCCCTGCAGGAAGCCTGGCCAACAGAGCATCAGAGAAAAGGCAGAGGGTGCCTGACAAGACAGGTGAATCTTGCCATGGGAATGGAGCCATTCTAGGTGACAGTTCTAAGTCACCTTCCTCATTGATCTGGAAGGATCTGTTGTCCTTAGTTAGGGGAATGCTGCAGGCGTTTGTGATCTGGTCAGTGTCCTACTGTGTTTAATTCAATGTCCCTGTTCTCTGAGGCAGTCCATATTGTCTCCAAGGGGCTCTTTGCTGGACAGTGGCATTGAAATTGGTCCATACATCAAGGTTCCCCAGTAACACCTCACCTGTCTTGGTGGTGAGAAAGGAATGGGTGCTCTGGACTGAGGGATTCAGGCTGGAATAGATCGCTGCCCTCGCTGGTCTCCCACCCTACCCCACTCCTTTTAACTAGTTAACTCTACTCACCTGCTTTAGGGCCTCAGCTCAAACACCAGCTTCTCAGGTAATCCTCCCCTGGACTTCGTGATAACAATCTCATAGGGCCGTGTATCTCTCCTTCACAACACATAACAATGTCGAGGCATTACACGGATTTGAGAGGTGGTTGGGTCTGCTCTCTGCTGCCCCAGCACACTCTAAGCTGCTCAGCCTGTGAGCTCTGAGAGGGGGGTGTTGAATCTGCTCACTAATGCATCCTAACTGCCAAAGGCAGGCCTTGGCACATACAAGATGCTCAGTAAATATTAATTCAATGCATTAATCTTAGCTCCATCCCTTTTGGCTCCAGGACCTCGGTCAAGTTACTTAACTTCTCTGAGCCTTAGTTCCCTCATTGGAAAATAGGAATAATAATCCCCATTTAGCAAATTGTAGGGTTTATGTGGGACAATGGTTATAAAGTGCCCAGTATGGAGCTGGGCATGCATAATAGGCACACACAAGGTTTTTGTTTCTTCCTTCATTTTTTTGTTTGTTTTTGTTTTTTCATACCAGAGTATTGCACAGAGCAGTGGTTTAAAGGTTTAAAGAGCAAGAATACATGTCTCCCTATTTCTTCCTCTTCCTCTATTCTTTACTACCTTCCTACCTTCCTCTGTGGTTGGCCGAGGCACAGAACAGAGATCAGATTTGATGATTTTCACTAACGGGATGCCCTTGGGTAAAGCATTGTTCTCCTAGGTTCCAGCTTCCTTGTAAGTGGGATGCGAAGACAGAGAGAAATAGTGTTCACAGCCCTCCCAACTCCATCTCTGCACAGGGGTCAGGGGTAGCCCCGCCCTCTGTTGTCCACAGGGCAAGACAAATGGAAGCCAAGAGGCGACACATGTCCCAGTAGGGCAAAGCAACTGAGGCTGTCGGCCTTTCTATTTTAACACAAGCTGAGTTTATTTTAGTAATGCAGGTGAGCAATGATTCAAAATGTATCCTCATGACTATGCCCCTCAGTAACAGCACAAGGATTTCTAGTGTAACTTTCTTCAAAAGAGCCTGAGGGCTTTGTATGTACTAACTCATTAATTCTCTGAGCGCCCCTAAAGTTGAATGGGAAAAATGATGAGCTCTGTTTTACATACACAGAAACAAAGCTTCAAAAAGGTTAAGCAACAAGATCATGCAGGAACATCAACAGGGAACCTAGGTCTCTATCTAGCACACCAACCTGTTAGAGCACTTGGCTTCCAGTCTCTGGAATTGAGTCCAACCATGGCTGAGAGGTTTTTGTGCTCAGCAATGTGGCACTTCAAGTTGTGGATTCTTGGAGGATAGGTTTTTCTTTTTTCCCTGAAATGAGTGACAAGTAGATAAAGAGGGATGGAAAGTGCTGGAAGTTAGTAGAAAGTTATCTGTTCCTCTTCCTCCCCTCAGTCAAGGCATCCTTCCCCTGGACCAGCCAATGCTCCATTCCAAGGGCCTGGGTATCAAGCCTGGTGGTGATTACCATGGAAGTGGTGTTGACTGAGCCTGAGGCTCTGGAAAAGCAGCTGCCATGACTGAAGGTGTGTGTTTCCTTCAGGTCAACCAGGAGGGGGTCTGTTGTCCTCAGGAGGATCTGATCAATCTCTTTCTGCTGTGTTTAATTCAATGTCCCTGTTCTCCAGGGGAATCAATATCAGCTCCAAGGAGTTTGTGTTGTAGAGTAGCATTCCTAGCTGGTCCACACTTCAGGAGCCTGCCATCACGTGTCCCATCCCACTACTCATTGGCTGTGTGGCCTTGAGTAGGGAACTTGTGCTTTCTGAACCTCAATCTTTTCACCGGTAAAAAAGGTTAACTAACAGGGTCATTGTCAGGATCATAAGAGTGGACAGCTATGAAAGAAATGGTGAATGTATAAATACCCTTCCATGCTGGAGCTCCCTCTTGTGAAAGTTGGCTGCGCCCTCTCCAAGGCACTCACTGCATGATCTTAGGGGTCACCTGGTAACTATATATCCCAACTTGAAACATCAGGTCAAGAGAAGATCCAGGTGTTCTTGGATCGTTTGTAGCCTCTTGTCCAACATACACAGAAACTGCTAGGCCAGCTGGCGAGTGATTATCTCTACAAGGACTCCCTCTCTGCAAAATAGAAAGGTCTTTTGTTGATGGACTTGGTTTTCCAGGCTGTCCTGTCTTTGTGTCTTTGTGTCGCTTTCAGTACATTAATTATTTAATGCCTGGTAAAGCTCTCTGAGATCACAAGATGAAAGGC
The DNA here is from genome assembly GCF_000696425.1 of Galeopterus variegatus. Classification (NCBI taxonomy): domain Eukaryota; kingdom Metazoa; phylum Chordata; class Mammalia; order Dermoptera; family Cynocephalidae; genus Galeopterus; species Galeopterus variegatus. The sequence goes on from NW_007729663.1 coordinate 249,170, forward strand.
CTAGTGGCAGTTCAAAGTCCTTCTTTTGATTATTATTCTAGTCAACATATTTTGGGGGAAGAAAATAGGCTTGAGATCACAGTGGAATAAATTTCATAGAGAGTAGAGTATAAGAAAGCCACAGAAATGGACGCAGAACACATAGTCATGTTGCCCTGCTAATGGAGGCACTCAGGCCTTGCGGGAGTGGGGTTTGGGGAGGGTGTCACGAATCAGGCCACCTGCAGAGTGACACCCTCTCCATTGCTCTCTTGGATTAGTAAAAATGCCAGTTAGTCTTCCACAGCTACTGAAAGCCAGTGAGGCCACCTGGCTAGCCAGGTAGGACTAGTGACCAAGCATACCTGGAGCAGGGATTCAGGGCAAGAGGAGACACTGCAGGGCTCACAGGCTGGTCAGGAGCACCTTGCTTGTGACACTGAGATCATCCCAAGAGAGGTCAAAGTGTAGTGACTTGGGACTACCAAAGAGAGATGCAAATTCTGAAGGGAGGCGTCAGATATCACGTGGCCTTTGCTATCTGACTTTGGCCATGAATTACACATCACTGGTGGCCATGGTATCTCAAGTGATGACATAGGTGTGTGCCCCTGATCTGGTCCTGAGAAGCAAACAATATGAGACCAAACAACGGCCTCCATGATGTTTGTCCTAAGTTTTTCTAAATCTGTGAGCAAAAAAGTATTTCAACATAAGCAACAGACCTGAAGCTTGAGATTTGTGTGTGAAATAAATGTACTATTAGAATTTATTGTCATGAACAGCCAAGGTAGTCTGAATAACATGTTTGATGAATGGCCTATATGTCACTGTCCTAAGTGACAATAAACTATAAGTGATTAGGGAGGCGGGCGGCCCAGTTCACGTTTTGTTTTGGCACGACCTGAATCACAGCTCAGGTGCTTTGATGGGACTCCAGCTCAGGGAAAATGGGGACCTTGGGAAAGGCAGATGTGGGTTGGCTCTTTAAGAAAGGGTAGAATTTAGGATAACAGGGGGTGGGGGAAGAACATTCTAGGCAGAGATTAGCTTGGGCAAAAGTTTGGAGACTGAGGTATAATGGGGTCCATACAATGTGAAAAGATTCTGAATGAGAAATAAGACTGAAAAAGCAAATAGCGGCCAAATTGTTAGGGCTTCAAATTTGCACACTTTAGACATTTCTGGGGTAACCTCTTTGTGATTCCCTTTTTGGTGTGTCTCTAGCATACCCTGCAGGTAACCAACTCCCCCAAGGCAGGGGCCGTGCTAACAGCTGTCAGTGTTCCTTAATGCTGTGCCTTGGGAAGGAGAGCCTGCTTTCATCAGCTGACAGATATGGTTCACCATTGAATGAATTCCCTAGTTATACATGGGTCTTTTGGGGGCTGGGAGAAGCAGGAAACATGTGCTGAAACTATGAATTTCCATGGTAAAAGAATATTAAGAGAGAGTAATTTTTGCTTCAGAACTTGAGCTACCAAGAAAGAGCACAAACATTCCTGGCAAGATAGGAGTGGGACTTAGAGAAAGGTAAGGTAGAGTGGAGCTGTTTAATTCCATTCAAATTCCACCCCTGGCACTAATAGCTCCTCTCTGAATGAGCCAGCTGGAAGAAAATATGAAAGCATATGATGGAGAACCAAATGTGTATGAATGGAAGGGGACCTCAGTGAACAGCTGATTCAACCCCCTCATTTTCCAGGCCTAGAGCAGAAGTGGGGAGGTCTGTGTGTTGAGGACAAAGGGTGCATCTGCTAGTTCTCCCTTTCCTTTTCTCTGACATCATACCTCTGTTTTTCAGACTAAATTAACTGCCTGTTACAACTGCAACATCACAGCTACCTGTAGTAGTCATCTAAATTCACTAAGAATGTTTTTTTGGCTGAACAGGTGTGGGCTCAGCCCGGTGAACACCAAAACCATTTCCCTTGGGCTGCCAATCTCAAAAGAAGGCCTACCCTGAGCTCCCCACCTGGTTGTGCCTGCCTACCACTACTTGACATCAGGTGACTATTTGTCTGGCTACATTAAGCTTTGCTTTGCGTGACACAAAATCATTGTGAGAGAATGCATTATTAAGTGTGTTTTCAAATATGGGGGGAGAAACTAGCAGGCTGTCACTGATTGTTTTATTGTTGGAAGGAATATAAATAAGTAAAATGTATACAAGGCAGGGTGGGAGACTTTCCAAGGAGTGTTTAGAATAGAAGCATTTGTTACATTTTATTGATGTAGGTTTGTAAAACATGCTTGCTAGTGGACCCAGGGCATTCATGTAAATAACCCTCACATACACAAAGCTCTTTATTATTTATACTGACACAAGTACGATATATTATATATACTCTGGCTTAGGACTAAACAGACACATAGTGAGATATGTAAAAATAAAGATTAGGAATAGAGACATTGCCAATTGGCTGAAATTTGGGTAGTCTTGATTGTAGGCAGTTGGTAAAGTCAATAATTAACTAATGAATAATAGAGAAGCAGCTCTTTGGGAGCACTTTTGATTTCCAGACATTGTATTGATTGACACAAGATCCCCAGAATATAAGAAAGGGAACAAGATTCCCATTCATTTTGGAGTCATAAAATTTTAAGAATGGTATCACTCATATTTAAAGAGTACATTATGTACACATTGTCTTATCTGGCCCTTACAAAACCCTGAGAGTTTTTAGAGTGTGCATTATTGTTATTTTTATCGTTGTGTTAGTCTGTTTCTGTTGCTTATAACAAAATACTTGAAACTGGGTGATTTATAAAGAAAAACAAAATTTATTGCTTACAGTTTCTGAGGTTGGGGAGGCCAAAGTCCATCTGGTGGTGACAACAGTGACCCAGGGGTCTCACATTGCAAGATGGTGGAAGCAGAGAGAGCAGAGAGACTCTCCTTTCTCGTCTTTTAAAGCCCTCTGAACCATACCCCTGACCACCATTCACTACTGCACCGTCTGCAATACAATCACCTCTTCAAGGCTCCACCTTTCAATTACCATAATAGGATTTCCCACCCTCTTAACAGTCACAGTGGGGGTTAAGTTTCTAATACATAAAACTTGAGGGACACAATTCAAGCTTCAGTGAGTTTTGGGGGGAAATAATTCAATCCACTACAATTATCATTTTCAGAAAATTGAGGCTCCCCAGAGTGTAAGTAGCCTGAAGTTAAACAGCTAATAAGTGCTAGTGCTAATAACTTTCCTCAGGGCTCTGGTTTTATTCATTTGACAAGTATTTATTGAGTGCCGACTATGTGCTAGGCATGGGGACACAGTAGTGACTAGTGCAGGAGGCACACAATAAGCAAATAAATATACATAATTTATATGTGTAAGAAATCATATAGTGCAGGGCAAAGGAACAGAGAGTGATTTACAATGAGTGCTATTTTGACAGGATGATCCAGGGATGGTCTTTCTGAGGAGGTGACATTTGGGCAAAGACTTGGATAGAGTGAGTGGCCACCTATCTCTGAGGGGGTAGAGGTTTCTAGGCTGAGAGAGCTGCCAGTACAAAGGCCCTGAGGTAGGAATGTGCTTGGGAAGTTTGAGGAATGCAGTGAGGCCTGTGGGACAAAGCTCCTTTGGCAAGGGAAAAGTGGCTGGAAATGAGGTCGGAGAGAGAACCAGGGGCCAGATCTCATGGGGCCTTTGCTAGGCCATGGCAAGAAATTTGAAAGGCATTGCAGGGCTGACGTGTTGCTCTAACTGCTGTGTGGAGAACAGACTGAAGAGAGACCAACGTAAGCTTACAGAGGTAGTCAAGATGAGAGGTGATGGGGGAGAAGATAACAAGGGGTGAAATTCAAATAAAGCCATCCAGATGTATGGATGAATTGATGTGGAGCGTTAGAAAAAGAAAGAAGTCAAGACTATCACCTTGGTTTTTGACCCAAGCACCTGGGTGAGTATTGGCATTGCTTTCTGACATGGGGAACACCTGGGGTTTAGCACCAGGTATATCAAGCATTTGGTTTTGCCCATGTTAAGTTTGAGATGCTTATCAGCAGTAACATGGAGATTTCAAACAGGCAGTTGGATATATATTCAGGGGAGAGATAGGGCCTAGAGATATAAATTTAGTAGCATTTGTATATAGGTGGTATTTAAAGGTACGAAGCTGGATGAGATCACTTTGGGAATGAGTTTAAATGGAAAAGATAAAAGGCCCAAGTTCTCCAACTTTTAGCAGTTTTCAAATAATAAAACAAAAACCCCCCAGAGTTTTTAAAAAAAGAGAAGAAGAAAAGAAAAAAAGCCAAGCTTATTTACATGTCAGGCAAGGAAAACTTCCCTGAATAATTCTCTAAAGAAGAAAATTTAGGGCTTTAAAGTCTTAGGAAAGGGTTACATGGTGCTTCTGTAAATTGAGAATTGAAAATCAGCACTTTGGCTAAGAGAAAATGAGTTCATGGGTCTGTGTGAACTTAGTTAAAACAAGTCCCCTTCTTCATAGGTCAGCAAAGAGTCTTCGGTAGGAGTACTAAGGGTCTGGTGTCCTGGGGTCACTTGATATTCATAGTCATTGATCATCTTCAGCTGGTTAGAACCATGGTGATGAAGTAGAATATCCAGCCATGAAATTACCCAGGCATGTGCTGCTGGAAAGAGGAGAATTTTCCTCCTGCACAGTCTGGAAAATGGGGAAGATCTGGCAAAGAAGAGTAAAGAGGACCTGGCACTGGAGTAGGAGGCAACCGGGGTAACCAAGACGTGAGCAACCCAAGAAGTGAGGAGGAATTGGCGGGGTCAAGTGCCGCTGAGAGGACGAGTGAGACAAAGACCGAGACTTGTGCACTGTATCCACAGCCTCCTGCCACTGGTGGCCTTGACCTGCAATAGTGAAGGCAATCTTATTTTTACTGGATTTAAGAGAAAATGGGAGGAAGAAAGTGGAGACATGAGCAGAGACAAATCCTCTAAGAGATTCAGCTGTGAAGGAGAGCGGAGTCATGGGGCAGTGGCTGAAGAAGGAAGTCAAGGATGTTTCTCTTTTTCTTTTTAAGATGGTACATGTTTGCTGCAGTTGAGACTGACTTGGTGGAGAGGGAAAATTGTCGATGCAGGAGAATGGCAGCGGGGAACAGTGGCAAGAGCAGATACCTTGAGAAGGGGCAAGATGAGCACCTAAACGGAGAGGCCGGCCCTGCTTGCACGTGTGGACAGCTCATCCTTTGTAGCAGGAGAGAAGGTGGCGTGGACAGGGATGGATTCTTCTAAGTGGGGAGATTTGCTTCTCTTTTCTCAAGGCAATAAGAAACAAGGGCCATTTGGTTAGAAGGTGGAGGAATGAGGGGGATTGGCAGTTTGAGGAATAAGNAATTTATATGTGTAAGAAATCATATAGTGCAGGGCAAAGGAACAGAGAGTGATTTACAATGGGTGCTATTTTGACAGGATGATCCAGGGACGGTCTTTCTGAGGAGGTGACATTTGGGCAAAGACTTGGATAGAGTGAGTGGCCACCTGTCTCTGAGGGGGTGGAGGTTTCTAGGCTGAGACGGGGGTAGAGGTTTCTAGGCTGAGAGAGCTGCCAGTACAAAGGCCCTGAGGTAGGAATGTGCTTGGGAAGTTTGAGGAATGCAGTGAGGCCTGTGGGACAAAGCTCCTTTGGCAAGGGAAAAGTGGCTGGAAATGAGGTCGGAGAGAGAACCAGGGGCCAGATCTCATGGGGCCTTTGCTAGGCCATGGCAAGAAATTTGAAAGGCATTGCAGGGCTGACGTGTTGCTCTAACTGCTGTGTGGAGAACAGACTGAAGAGAGACCAACGTAAGCTTACAGAGGTAGTCAAGATGAGAGGTGATGGGGGAGAAGATAACAAGGGGTGAAATTCAAATAAAGCCATCCAGATGTATGGATGAATTGATGTGGAGCGTTAGAAAAAGAAAGAAGTCAAGACTATCACCTTGGTTTTTGACCCAAGCACCTGGGTGAGTATTGGCATTGCTTTCTGACATGGGGAACACCTGGGGTTTAGCACCAGGTATATCAAGCATTTGGTTTTGCCCATGTTAAGTTTGAGATGCTTATCAGCAGTAACATGGAGATTTCAAACAGGCAGTTGGATATATATTCAGGGGAGAGATAGGGCCTAGAGATATAAATTTAGTAGCATTTGTATATAGGTGGTATTTAAAGGTACGAAGCTGGATGAGATCACTTTGGGAATGAGTTTAAATGGAAAAGATAAAAGGCCCAAGTTCTCCAACTTTTAGCAGTTTTCAAATAATAAAACAAAAACCCCCCAGAGTTTTTAAAAAAAGAGAAGAAGAAAAGAAAAAAAGCCAAGCTTATTTACATGTCAGGCAAGGAAAACTTCCCTGAATAATTCTCTAAAGAAGAAAATTTAGGGCTTTAAAGTCTTAGGAAAGGGTTACATGGTGCTTCTGTAAATTGAGAATTGAAAATCAGCACTTTGGCTAAGAGAAAATGAGTTCATGGGTCTGTGTGAACTTAGTTAAAACAAGTCCCCTTCTTCATAGGTCAGCAAAGAGTCTTCGGTAGGAGTACTAAGGGTCTGGTGTCCTGGGGTCACTTGATATTCATAGTCATTGATCATCTTCAGCTGGTTAGAACCATGGTGATGAAGTAGAATATCCAGCCATGAAATTACCCAGGCAACCATGGTGATGAAGTAGAATATTCAGCCATGAAATTACCCAGGCTTGTGCTGCTGGAAAGAGGAGAATTTTCCTCCTGCACAGTCTGGAAAATGGGGAAGATCTGGCAAAGAAGAGTAAAGAGGACCTGGCACTGGAGTAGGAGGCAACCGGGGTAACCAAGACGTGAGCAACCCAAGAAGTGAGGAGGAATTGGCGGGGTCAAGTGCCGCTGAGAGGACGAGTGAGACAAAGACCGAGACTTGTGCACTGTATCCACAGCCTCCTGCCACTGGTGGCCTTGACCTGCAATAGTGAAGGCAATCTTATTTTTACTGGATTTAAGAGAAAATGGGAGGAAGAAAGTGGAGACATGAGCAGAGACAAATCCTCTAAGAGATTCAGCTGTGAAGGAGAGCGGAGTCATGGGGCAGTGGCTGAAGAAGGAAGTCAAGGATGTTTCTCTTTTTCTTTTTAAGATGGTACATGTTTGCTGCAGTTGAGACTGACTTGGTGGAGAGGGAAAATTGTCGATGCAGGAGAATGGCAGCGGGGAACAGTGGCAAGAGCAGATACCTTGAGAAGGGGCAAGATGAAGGAAGTCAAGGATGTTTCTCTTTTTCTTTTTAAGATGGTACATGTTTGCTGCAGTTGAGATTGACTTGGTGGAGAGGGAAAATTGTCGATGCAGGAGAATGGCAGCGGGGAACAGTGGCAAGAGCAGATTCCTGGAGAAGGGGCAAGGTTAGCACCTAAACGGAGAGGCCGGCCCTGCTTGCACGTGTGGACAGCTCATCCTTTGTAGCAGGAGAGAAGGTGGCGTGGACAGGGATGGATTCTTCTAAGTGGGGAGATTTGCTTCTCTTTTCTCAAGGCAATAAGAAACAAGGGCCATTTGGTTAGAAGGTGGAGGAATGAGGGGGATTGGCAGTTTGAGGAATAAGAGCAGGTTTGAAATAGTCGTGCTGGAAAGAGGGAGGGTAAGTTGAGTCGGTCAGGGAATGCAGTAGGATCCTGGGCAGTCCTGAGCATCTCCCTGAGGTTTCTGGGGAAGCATTTAAAGTGAGACTTGTCAGCATCGTCGTGTGTTCCTCCTCTCCTCCTTTTCCACTACACGTTCAGCCACTTCAGGACAATTGTGATGGAGAAAGAGACAAAGGAGGTGAAATTGTGTGCAGGGGAGTGATTATAGAGATGGACTCTGGAACCTAAGCTGAGGGCACTGGGGGTGGCGGGGGGTGATGCCCAGTGAGAAAAGAGTAGTGTCAAGAGCTTGGGGTTTTCATCCTGCCTTGGAAATCGCCAGAAAAAAACACAAACCAGTCTTATCAATAGCTAGTCAACACTGAGCTCAGTCCAGGTACGTCTCTTTCTTTTTTTTCTCCTCGGGCCACTGTTGTCTGTCTCACTTGGGCACTTGGAAGAACGTGGTCCTACTCTCCCCCATTTCCTTTCTATTCTTCCCTTGGTCCCAGAGTCACTCTACTTGAGCCAGTAGGTCTTAATTCACACCCTCACCCTATAAATCTGTGTTGCTGAGGCCCATTTCACTCTGGATCCTCACATTTTCAAAGTGGAGGATCAAGAAGACCAAGCTTTGTCTTACTTCAGGGAGTTGCTTCTCACAGGAGGGCTCTCTTTATGCTAGAAACCCCACTGCCCACCGCGGGTGAGGATGGGAGTGGGTGAGGATTATGAAGAGAACAGACGGCCCGTTCCCCCTGCACTTGTTAAATGCAGGGGTACTTTCTTCTTTATGTTCTAAATGTGTGCGTGTTCTATGAGCTTTCACTAACCCTCGCTTCTGTCCTAATGCTTCTGATTTTGGCAAACAACTTCATTTGTGCAGGCTGCATTTTTCTTGGTCTTCACCTTTTCAGGTGGGGAGGCCCATCCTCTTAGGTGACCCTCCATTAGCTCCTCCAGCCACATCTGGCTAATCACTCTACCCACCCTCATCTGGAGAACACATTGGGGCCCCTATGAGCCCAGCCTGCTGGCAGAAATTCTAGAAGTTCCTGTAAAGGCAGGATAAAACTTTCTGCTTTCTTTCCAGTATTCACTGGTGAGGATGCCCAGCACTTTATTGGAATTTTGGGATATAAAATACTTCAAGCTTACGTCTTTAGGGATAACGCACAGTGATGTCCAACTCTCCTTGCTGGTCATGACTGAGCCTTCAGAGCCCTTTGATTTGGATATCCTCAGATTTTTTTTAATCCCTGAATATATTACCTGGCTCTCATCCATATTAAAAGTCATCTGTCATTATGTGCTCACTCATGGATAAGTGCTTCCTGAAGTCCAGCCCCATTTGCTTGGTCCTTCATATCCAGGAAGAAGTTAATACCATTCTCAAACTGAACGATTAAGAAAAATGACATCACTTGGAAACGGGTAAATATAGTCTAGCCTTAGTCTTCCTATTGCTTCAAAATTACTTAAAATTTGAGCTAAGTTGATAACTCAGATATACAGAGGCCACTTTTTATTCACATGGGAGTCATTGCAGGGGGTTGGTGGTCAGAGTCTTCCCAGACCTTTCACACTCTTGCTCTGTTCTCAGCATGCTTGGTGATGACCTCTGACCTTAGCCACTGCCCCTTGGAGGCCCAGGAAGGGTGTGGAAAGAGCATGGGCTTTAGCACCAGGCTGACCTAGTTGTTGACTCTCTGATCTCCTGCCTGCTCTTGGCTGTGACGCTGCAGTTATCTAACCTTTTTAAGCCTCAGTTTCCCCAGCTCCAAAATGAAGATAAATAATCATACTTATTCACAAGGTTATTAGAAGAAGTAAATGCAATCACACATTTAAAGCACTAGCATAGTGCCTGGTCCATAAGTGCTGAAAACACATTATTAATTTTTTTTTAAGTCTAATAAACTTGACCCTCAGTAGACCTATGTGGCCTTGAGTTCAACTCTCTGAGCCCCATTGCTCACCGAGAAAATAGAGTTGATGTAAGTGTGAAATGAGATTGCTTCTCTCTGCAACTCACCAGCACAGCTTCTTACCCTTTTTAGTGCATTTTCCTCTGAGCCATTTTGTAGAAATGCTGCAGAAAGATGTATCTGGCACCAACCAATTCAATTCTAATCACTGCAGATCAGATGTGGGAGAAAAGTCAAACACTCTTTTCTAGGTACCCAGGAGTCAACACTCCCAACTCAAATCTGTGGAAGGCAGAGATAAGATTTTTTTTTTTTTTTTTTTTTAGGAAGGAGACCATAGAATGCCCATCTTGTTGCAGTTGCAGGAGCACGTGGTTCTGTGGTCAGCTTTACCCAGGTGCAACACCTGTAGATAAAGCAGTGGAGGGCACTGGAAACAAAACTGCCATGGGCACCTGAGCCAGAGATTTCCTTAAAGTGTGTGAAGTGGGGTTGATAACAAAAGGGAAGTGGAGGCAGGAGAACAGACCGTCAAGGAGCTGCTGCTGGGGCAATGTGGAAGAAACCACAAAGCAGATAGGCTGGGAAAATGCTTCTGCTGCTCCTGCTTTCTCTCCTTATTTCTTTTCTTCCCCTCTTCTTCACAAAGTCACTCCCAATTGTTTAACAGTTACCACTCGAGTAACAAATTAGCCCACTGGTGGCAGAACATGGCCTTTTGGCACTAGGCAAACCTGGGTTCAGTTCCTGATTCCATCCCTTGCTGCTCTGAAGCTCAGTTGTTGCATCTGTAAAATGGAGATGACAATTCCTGTGTCAGACAGTCGCTGTGAATATCATGGGTCATTATGTGGGTAAAAGAGCCCAGCACAATGCCCGAAGGCTGCAGAGAAAATTCTAGTTCCCTTCCTTCCCTCTTCCCCACTCTCTGTCTTGCTACACATTTATCTACTAAGCAGAACTAATTCTCAGACCCTTCCTTCTTTAACAGAAAGAGCTTTGCCTGCCATAAAACATTAGCAAACAGTGATTGAGTTGGGGATTTTCCTGGAAGAGCTGTATGTGAGCAAGCAGCGTGTGCTCATTTGATTTGTAGATATATCGTAATGACTTCTCTCACACAAA
>NW_007729663.1:260004-263654 GCF_000696425.1 Galeopterus variegatus
CAGTTCCTGATTCCATCCCTTGCTGCTCTGAAGCTCAGTTGTTGCATCTGTAAAATGGAGATGACAATTCCTGTGTCAGACAGTCGCTGTGAATATCATGGGTCATTATGTGGGTAAAAGAGCCCAGCACAATGCCCGAAGGCTGCAGAGAAAATTCTAGTTCCCTTCCTTCCCTCTTCCCCACTCTCTGTCTTGCTACACATTTATCTACTAAGCAGAACTAATTCTCAGACCCTTCCTTCTTTAACAGAAAAAGCTTTGCCTGCCATAAAACATTAGCAAACAGTGATTGAGTTGGGGATTTTCCTGGAAGAGCTGTATGAGAGCAAGCAGCGTGTGCTCATTTGATTTGTAGATATATCGTAATGACTTCTCTCACACAAAACCCACCTGAGATACTCTGAAGGGAAGGAATAACGCTGCTTTACTCCTTTTCTCTCAACCGTTCTTTCTCTCATGCAAACCAGAAACATTAATCCTTTGGTTCCCTGGCCTCTTGGCTATGGAAAAACCCATCACCTGGCTCTTTTTTGTCTCCTCAAAATAACGTAATTGTTAAGAACTCATAACTTCTAACTGCAATTTCAACACTCTTGTCGAAAAGGCAATAACCCAAGCAAACATTAGATGAAGTTACAAGTCCAAACATAAAGTAGAGGAGGAGGCATCATTTGGACAAAATGAACCGAAGATTTCTGTTAGGTTGCACAAATTCTTATAGGCAGAATAGACTTTGGATAGAATTATTAGACCAAGCCATTAAGTCACCTGGCTTCTAGTTCATCTCCCAGAAATCCCTGGCATGGTCTTGGTCATAACATTCAGACTTCTTAGATCTGGCTGCCATTGGTAGAAAAAAAATTTTCATTGAGATCCTGAGGTCAACTCAATCTACCAGTGGCTCAGTCCTTTTTCCCACATCTTTCCAACAGATGTCATGAAAGCGTCTTACGAACTTTCTTTATGACTGATATCGAGTGACAGTTAAAAGACACATCCTAAGCACACAGATCAGTATTCTCTTCTTTGTTTTTATGTCCAGGTCACAGCTCCTTGGAGCCATCAGCAAACCTGCCTCCTCCTCCTGATTATGTTGCATGGAATCTCACCTGGATAATGAAAGATTCCTTCCCTTTCCTGTCTCATCGCAGCCGATATGGTAAGTATACTTTTGAAAGGTATTTGTGATGCACCATCACCATCTCAGAACTAAGGCAGACTCCAGTTTCAGTTTGTGACTCCTGGAGATCCAGGGATGCCTCAGGCCCCTATATGCAAGTCTTTCTGTGCCTTCTGTCTTTCAGTGGCACCCAACACTCCCCTCCCAACCCCCAACCATTCCAGCCAGACCATTCCAGCTTAGGTGCTGGCATATCCCACTCCCAGCCCTTATGATGTATGGTTCTCCCAGCATCTTCCTACCAATCATTACATGCAAAGCTTATTTGCATTTTGACTGTGGCTTTCTAATACAGAGTTCTGATCCACAACATGTCTAATGATCGTGATCTCCCAAGAGAAATTATGAGGGTCATAGGTCTTCTAGGGCCCCTCAAGTGACTCCCTAACATTTGGGGTGCTCCTTAAGGTTCCCCAAACTTGTTCTTTGATATTATTTCAGCTCATTTGATTCTGAAACAGCCTCATAGGCAAGGAGAACAGGTCCAATTCCATTTTTACAGATATAGAAACAGAGCTTAATAAGATCACATCGAGTGGCTTCACTAGCTACAAAGCCAGAATTCATCCCTTATGTTCACTTTTTCTCCTGGAGCCTCCTGCTCAGCCTGCTAGGTCCTGCCCTAGGAGCCCTGGGGAGGCCACGTTCACATAGTGTGGGGTTTCTTGTTCCCACTGCTTATCCTCACAGCTTAAAGAAACTGGGCCACTTCAGGGGAAAGAGAAAGGTTGGAGGAGAGCGGATGCATTTCTGGGTAAACATTTTCTTCCTCTTAAACTCCTCTATGGTGAACCACATGAGAGCAGGCAATACTCTGTGTTTTCTCCCCACTTTATCCCATCACATGGAAGACATTCATAAAGACTTGCTTATAAAGAATAAATGTAGAAGGCCTCCAGGGATGGAACTCACTCATCAGGCCTGATTCAACTAGTTTTTATGAACTGGGTATAGCACTGAGTTCCAGATTCCCTTCTGGGAATATTTACCTATTCCTGCTACTTGGTCTCTACACTTGGGCCTGAGCTATTTAAAATGCACCTAGCAGAGATGTTCCACTCACTGTAGAAAATCTCCCAGTCCAAAGCCTGCTGTCCCTCATCTATAACACTCTTGGTTCACATTAACTGTACCGTTCATTTCAAATTTAAAAACATAAATGCACCAAAAACCCTAGGGCAGTTTAGGATTACATTCTGTGCTAGGATGTTTCCTGCTATTTCTAAGCATCCCTAGTGAAAGAGAAGGATAAATGGTTCTTAGAAGATTCCAGATAAGAATTACTTCTCGATTTTACTTAAGCAAGACACTGAGTGTCATCTTAAGATAAGGGCAAGTGTCTACAAAATAATTGAAATCCAGTCCTTTGTATCATTAATGCTTTGCAACCAGATTTGTGTTACAACTGTTCTTCAGATAATAGTTTTGAGTTTGCTCTCAAAGCCATTCAGTATCTCCACAGAAGGAGAACTTTTATAAGATGCAGAGTGTCCAAAAAAGGCAGGTCTACCTCCTGCATGCCACAGAGGGCAACATATTTGTTCCCTGTGGAGCATCTTGAGAGAGGTTGCAGGTTGAAAGGAGAAAACCACAGGAGTTTATTAAACTGCTGCTTGCCCACTACATGGCCCTGATAAACCCACTTCTTTCCTTATGTGCAAAATGAGGGTGGAGTGGTGGCTGCCTTGGGGCAGAGGAGTAAATCTGGATGTTTTCCAAGGTCTCTTTCAACTCCCTTTGTTGCCCAGAATCCTCATGATTTCCCTTGTTGGCAGAGGCGAGGACCCAAAGCATTGGCTAGTTATTGCCCAGATGCTGGACAAGACACCAGTGACAGCACCGTTATTGCTGTTGGCTCACAGAAGAAAGAGCCGATTCCTGACTGGCATCTCCTTGACTGAGTGTGGTGATAGTTTCAGAGTCTTTTCATCTTCCTGCCATATTTAAATCAGCTGAGACTTATAAAGACCCCCCCCCCCCTCACCACCACCACCCTTGCGTGCCTGGCCCCATGCCAGATGCTGGAGGTGACACAAACGTAAACAGGGTTAAGACATGGCCCTGCTCTCTCAGAGTTCATAGACCAGAGAAATAATTCTGCAGGCAGCGAGGCCTGTTGCCACGAACAGTGGCCCCTGTGGGCTGACCTCAGAGCACAGACACCGAGGACTCACCCCAAGACCCACTGCAGAGCAAGCCAAAGGCAGAGTTAAGGCCAAGCGTCCGGTCCACACCAGGATGTTTATGGGGGCTCAGCCCACATGTCTATGAACCGAAGAGGCCAGCAGGCTCATGGGTGATAAATCCATACCTTCCAACTGCTGAAAAAGACATTTTAAGAAATGTTAACAACTTCATTAATTTTAATGCCTCAAACTTGGGCAGAGAAATTTGACTGGAAAATTGCCGCCTGAAGGGACAGTTCTTCAGACAGTGAGAAGTCACCAAGTCTCAGCAAGCCCATAGCAGG
>NW_007729663.1:264719-266802 GCF_000696425.1 Galeopterus variegatus
ATGTCTATGAACCGAAGAGGCCAGCAGGCTCATGGGTGATAAATCCATACCTTCCAACTGCCGAAAAAGTCATTTTAAGAAATGTTAACAACTTCATTAATTTTAATGCCTCAAACTTGGGCAGAGAAATTTGACTGGAAAATTGCCACCTGAAGGGACAGTTCTTCAGACAGTGAGAAGTCACCAAGTCTCAGCAAGCCCATAGCAGGGCTTCATGCATGGCTGGCTGGCTTCCCCTGTGTTCCGGGGGGCAGCTGGGGGTCCCGGGAGTAGGCGGAATGACGGACGGTGGGCCAGTCCTCTCCCAGGCAAGCTGTCCCGTCCTGGGTTGAGTGTGGCTTTCTTCTTACCAGTGTTTTATGAGAAGAGACGAGATGGAGAGAGGCTAATAAGATTTACTCACCCCCAGCCTATAATTATCTGCTTGAGGAAAAAGTCTGACCTACCTTTTTGAAGCCTCCCCATATTTCTTCTGATAAGCGTTGAGGCTTTTTATGTTGTGTAAAATATATTCTCTTCAGTGGCATTTGGTATCAGATTCCAGCTTGTTCTTTCCTCTGTCTTAAATGACGAGAGCCCACTAATTTTGTCATCTGTGAGCAGAGAGCTACACATTCCTCTCCCAAGGCTTTGAAAGAGGCAGGACATCTAAAGAGGGACGTTATGTTTCCTTTTATCATTGACTCTGATGCCTTGAGACTTATTTACAGGCTTGGCTAAAGGATTAGGCTCTAACTACCTATCCAGATAGAAATCTGTCCCATCAGAGAGTACCAGGTGCTGAGAGATTGAGGCCTCTGGGAGGTTTTTAAAAGGTGTTTTGATCTCCTTGAGTTCTAGAGCCATGGTACCCTCCCCAACTTTAACTCATATTTGCCCACTCTGGGTATGGGAAAAATCAGGTCAACATTTTAAACACAATGACCAAATATACTCCCCTAGATAAGTAGGGAAATAAAGTTTTTATTTATTTTTTAAAAATTATGATACTTTGCAAAAGTCTTTCACACCCGTTTTTCTCGCTTAAGCTGCGTTATGAAATTGCAGTAGTTGGAAATTATTTTATATCTCATTTTTACAGAAACATATATTGAGGGCCAAAGGAGTTTATTAATGTGCTCTCAAGTTATGNTAAACACAATGACCAAATATACTCCCCTAGATAAGTAGGGAAATAAAGTTTTTATTTATTTAAAAAAAATTATGATACTTTGCAAAAGTCTTTCACACCCGTTTTTCTCGCTTAAGCTGCGTTATGAAATTGCAGTAGTTGGAAATTATTTTATATCCCATTTTTACAGAAACATATATTGAGGGCCAAAGGAGTTTATTAATGTGCTCTCAAGTTATGGAGAAGATGAGCAGTTAGAAAAGGGTAAACCCCACTTTCTTACTCCAAGTTGAATGCTTTTTCTATCACTTCACAAAGTTATTTCAAAGATGAGTTCCCTCTCCCTGGAAAGCACTCTCCCTTCCTGGATGATCTGGTATCTGGACTGAGAGATCAGTTTGATATCTAGGACCTTGGGCAGCTATAGGACCAACGCTTGATATCACAAAATTGGGACTATCCCAGGCAGGACATGTAATTCTCCTCTTCCTAAACATTGTGTAGGCCCCTACGGTCCCTGTTGTGGGTTGAATTGTGTCTCCCAAAAAGATATTATGAAGTTCTAAACCCCATACCTCCAGTACCTGTGAATGTGACCTTATTTGAAAATAGGGTCTTTACAAATGTAATCAAGTTAAAATAAGGCCATACTGGATTAGAGTGGGCCCTAATCCAATGTAACTGGTGTCCCTGTAAGAAGAGAAAACAGAGACATAGACCTACACAGGGCAAACACCAGGTGACCACGGATCAGAGATCAGTGTGATGCGTCCACAAGCCAAGGAACACCGAGCATTGCTAGCAACACTAGAAGCTAAGAGAAGGGCACAGGACAGATTCTCCTCTAGAGCTTCAGAGGGAGCATGGCCTCCAGAACTGTGAGAGAATGAGTTTCTGTTATTTTAAACTATCCAGTTTGTGGTACTTTGTTACGACAGCCCTAAGAAACCAATGCAAACCTTCATCCCTCCA
>NW_007729663.1:267455-274184 GCF_000696425.1 Galeopterus variegatus
CGTCCACAAGCCAAGGAACACCGAGCATTGCTAGCAACACTAGAAGCTAAGAGAAGGGCACAGGACAGATTCTCCTCTAGAGCTTCAGAGGGAGCATGGCCTCCAGAACTGTGAGAGAATGAGTTTCTGTTATTTTAAACTATCCAGTTTGTGGTACTTTGTTACGACAGCCCTAAGAAACCAATGCAAACCTTCATCCCTCCAGCCCTCCCATGTTCAAAAATTGATTCCTGGGAAAGAAAATATTCCTCTCAACATCCAAGCACAACAAAACCATTGTTAGACTTTGAATAAAAGTTTTATTAAAACTTTGTCTGCTTTCCAGTCTATGGGGACCTATCCAATTTAGGAGCTAGTGATTTTGGAAAGAAAAATTAGACTTTTTAATTACTTTGTCTGCTACTGCCACCATCACCATCATCCTGTTAATGTCTCAATTTCTTTGATTGAAAAGACTGGGTAAATTAAATATATCTTGAAAAGAAAAAAAAACACAACCTAATACAGAATCAAAAATGGAAAACAAAAATGCCCCCCAGCCTGCTATGGGATTTGCTTCATAGCTCTGGCAGGAAGTCAGTTTGATCACATTTCTGAAGTTACATATTTAATGTGACTAGCCGTGCTCAGCCATTCTGGCCCTCAAGAGCCTGGCGTCAATGAAAAGCAGCTCCCAGCTCCCTTGTGGACTATTGTCAAGGCTGAAAGCTTCCTGTTCCCCTGACAGGCACAGTCCTTTTGGTGTTCTCTTCCCAGTCCTGCCCCACTGAGCTGGGATTCAAGTTCTTTCATAGCTTGTGTCTCTGTATTTGTATGTACACTATGGTAAGCAAAAGGCCTTTGGATGCAGTCACCAACAAGGCTGAGTCCCAGAGGGGACAGCAATGCTGACAGTCTCACAAGACTGAAGAACAGGGACTGTCTGTCACCGTGAGGGCCAGTGACCTGCTGAGAGTCAATGAACTCAATCCACTGAAATTTAAGAAAAAGCGGTTGATGCAGATGTTTTGAGGAGAGACATGTTTAAAATGTTCCTTTTGGTCATATACCTTTAAAATGAGACACATAAAGCCATTCAGTAAATATGAACAGTTTATCTCTGTGTTAGTGGCAAGGAAAGGCAGAAAGGAAAAAGTTGGAATAAAAGATAATAAGAAAATGATTGATCCACTAACACAAAGGTGAGAAAAACAAGTCAAACAAGATCCATTAAAAAAAAAGAAATGTCAGACAGAGAGTGAAAGACACTGTCAAAAGAAAAAGAAAGAGAGAGACAGATGAAAGGACAAAGACAGAGAGATACACACGGAAACAAGACAAATGTGGAAAGGATCGCCCGTCGCTATCTGGTCTCCCTTCCACGTGCTCTTTCCCTGCTCTCACCCCTGAGCATATGGCTCCCTCATGCTTGCCCCGTCTTGACCTCCCTCTTGAGTTCCCTCCTGCATTCCACCCTCCTACATCATTTCCACACTTCGTGTGTCTCCAGCAGCACAGAGAACGGGAGGATGGGTATAAGCATTCACTGAGCACCCACTGTGCTTGGTTGTGCTCTAGGTATGTCAGTGATAGGGACAAATAAGACACATTGCCTTCCTCGAGGAAGAGGTAAACATGCCTGCTGTATGACAAGTGCGGTAACAGAGACATGTTCAAGTGCCCTGCAACATAGAGGAGGGAAGGCCAGTTCTGGAGAGGGTGCAGGAAGGTGGGTGTTCTGGAGACAGGATAGCGGAGCTGGGCCTTGGGCTCCAGGGAACATGGAGACCAGTGGAAAGGGCGTTCCACACAGAGGGGAAGCACATGCAAAGGCATGTTCAGGAGCAGGTCAAGCTCTGCGACGCAGGCTACAGAGGACCTGGGAGGAGGCGCCAAGGATAAGACTGGAGAAGCAGCTCCTTCTGGGTGTGTTCAGGTTTGGACATGATCCTACATGTGATGCTTGGGTTGGAAAGGAAGAGCAGGAGGGGAATCTGGGGAAGATTCTGGATATGGGGTGAGCACGACTTGGTTGCCTATTCAGGAGAGTCCAGCTTGAGTAATTGAGTAGAGGGAGACGCCATTAACTGAAATAGGGAAGAAAAAGAGCATTTAGCAAGGAAAGGTGGTTACCAAAACACCTAAAGGGAGGAGAAGGGGATGAGATCCACACTGAACAAGCTGTATTTGAAATGCCTTCAGGACATCCAGGTGAAGAGGGCCAGTAGAGAGTTGTAAATTCAGGTCTTGGTTTTGAGGAGAAAAGTGGGATGGAAAGTCATCAGCATGGAGGGTGAAGCTGGTGATTAGAGGATGAGGACCTGGAGGAGATCCAGGGTGCTGCATCTAAGAGATAAGCAGAGGAAGAGGAGTATGAAAAACAGTCAGAGATGAAGAAGTTGGAGAAGGAGGAGGAGAACCATAGGTGGCACAGCCACAGAAGACAAGGGGATAAAGAACTGTTAGATAAGGAATCCACAGCGTTGCAGCTGCCTGAGATAAGGTAGAACCAGGACTGTCAGGAGACCTTTCCTCACCCCGGTAAACACCTTTTATGTTTTACATTTTTCCTCCCTCCCCCATGCTTCCCACTTTCTTGTTTCACTCTGTTTCCACTTAGATTGCTTTTCCTTCCCTTGAACCTGTCTTCCTGAAGCCCACCTGCTCTACCATGCAAGGCCCAGCTGAGTCCCTGCCTCCAACACAGAGCTTCTCCTGAGTACCTAGGCTGCCCTGATGTATCTTTCTCCTTGGAATTTTTTGATGGAAAAATTCGATGGAATTTTTTGATGCCACTAGGGTGGTATCATCTCCCTCTTGAAATCTGAAAAGATTCTAACTTGTACAGGGGATAATTATTTCCTGAGCATCTACATTCTCCAAGAATCCCATTAGATAATGCTTATTCTCACAAAAGCTGGGCCTTCCCTGCTGTTTCTTCTCAAACAAATCACTTTCTTAGTTTGTATTTTATCCCCTTTATGGTCCAAGTATAAACTAGGTCACCTGGTAAAGCAATCATGTGTGAATCTAATTTACCCAGCTGGAAGGTAGAGATGTTAAATGTCACTTTTATCTATCTATCTATCTATCTATCTATCTATTAATCATACATTCACTCATCCAGTTTGTATCTGACAACTTGACCAGTACTTTGCCCTTGCACGTCACAGAGATTCTAGCCTACTTCACTTTTATCACAGATCTAAGATGGGACCAAACACCCCTATCTATCTATCTATCTATTAATCATACATTCACTCATCCAGTTTGTATCTGACAACTTGACCAGTACTTTGCCCTTGTACGTCACAGAGATTCTAGCCTACTTCACTTTTATCACAGATCTAAGATGGGACCAAACACCCATCTGGAAGGTGCTTCTTAAATACTTGCTGTATGATTGTGTAGTGTGTGTGGTACCCCTAGCACTCCAATCAGTCCTGTGAAGAATCTCTGTGTCTGGCGAACTATCAATACCTAATAGAGAGGTTTGCTCAGTTTTAGCAAGGACATGGCATGCCTGTCAGATTTAGTAGAGTTGCTTTTTGGAAACCATATAGCAAGCATTCATACCAAGCAGCTGGTGACCACATTGTAACCTCTAAATTAGGGCAGCCTGGGAGGTTGTGGACCTCACTTTATCCCCTTATTCTCACAGAGGAAGTTTCCGTTATGTTTCTCTTCAGCACTTTGCACCTTTGATGTTGTACTTTTCCTCATGTCTTAGTTATTTGTGGCCCTGCATCACCACTCTCCCCAGACGGTAAGCACTTAGTGGTCAGGGAATTCACATCGTGTTCCCTTTGCATCCCCAGGTGCATTCTCTCTAGAGGAAATTTCAATTTTTGCTGAACAATCCAGGGCAAACAAAGAGCAGACTCAGGTCTCTCAGTTCCTAACCTGGAGCATCCCAGCTGCTGATATTCTCTGTTTCAGTAAAGGGTAGGGACATTCCCACCAGCTCTCTTATTTCTGAAGTCATATTCAATTGACTTCAGGAGAGAAATGTGTCTAAGGGGAGAATAGTTCCTGGGCTGGGTTTAGAATTCAAAGATGTGATATTAACTACTTTAGGCAGGCTTATTTTTTGTCTTCTCAACCTAAAAAAGCATATTCAACAGACAGAGTGAGCTGAGGAAGTTTTGTTTGACAGCTTTGGGACATCTGAGATATTGTGTACAGAGCATTTCTAACCAACCTAGAAAGACATGTGTCCAAAACATATGCAGGAAAATGACTGATCAAGAGTGAGAAAAACAAGAGGAAATTCTCTTAAAATAAAATGCTTTGTCAAGAGCAATCTCAGATGCGAAACTTTGTGTCAGAAGAGACCTCAGATTAGCAGGACTTTAACCAGCCCATTTGGATAAATGACTGGAATAATTTGGTCTGTGAGAAATTCATAGGCATTTTGAGCTGGCAGGGACCACAGTGCTCTGTTCAAATAGCCTCATCTTACAGTTGTGGAAACTGAGGCCTAGAGAGGTCTCTCCAGGACTGGCGGCGAAGTGGAGATTCAAACCCAGGCCATCTGTTTGGAGGAGCCCACCCCTCTGCAGTAGAGGCACAGAACACGATTCATATTTTTCTCAATGCTTGGGCTCATAAAGCATTTCCTCACTTGTGAGCCCATCGCTTTACCCATCTCACACTTGAGTAGCTCGGTTCTCCATCCAGCCAGCAGGTATGTGCTACCTTAAGGATCACTTCAGGGTGGGGCGATTCCTTTCTGGTGTGGATACACTGTGGCCAGGCTCTGTCTAGTAGCCTCACAGTCACCCAGAAGTATCTTAAAAATAAGATTCTGGAGGTCGCCAGCAGGTATGTGCTACCTTAAGGATCACTTCAGGGTGGGGCGATTCCTTTCTGGTGTGGATACACTGTGGCTAGGCTCTGTCTAGTAGCCTCACAGTCACCCAGAAGTATCTTAAAAATAAGATTCTGGAGGTCCCTGGACTGTAGGGCTAGGTTTGAGAGCCCTAGTTCCTTAGTTCACCTCTGCATTGCTTGTTTCAATCTCCTCTGTGACATCTGAGCAAAAAGTCTTCCAGCCTCTTCATGAAAGCAAAGCACAGAACAGGGGGGATAAGAATCAACCTGGGATCTGAGATGTGGAATGAATTCCTAGCTCTGATTCTTACGACTTTTATTATCTTTGGCCACTACTCACTCTCTTTGGTTCTGTCTGTCATCCTTAAAATGAGAATGATAGGGATTCTTAATTGATAGCATTGTTATGAAGACTATGAAGACAAATTGGAATCTGCCCAGAGCACAGGTGCTTTACTAATGCTTTCTAAACAGGAATGAGACCCATTTGGGTGAGAGGTCGGTTACCTGGGTTTTGGTGGCATGGCTCTATTTGCTAGAGAGTTTTTGTTTAAAACTATTTAACTCCCTAGTTTTGCCTCCTGGAACCTGAAAGCATTTCACCTTTAACCATGCTACTATCTGAGCTAGGATTTAATCCCATGCAGTCCAGCTTCAAAATTCATACAACTGTTACTAAAGTAAGCAGTATTAATTCCCTGCCTGCTTAGAATAACTTTATTCCCTCCTCTATTCTTAGCAAAGTTCCTAGCCATACCTTTACTACCTGTCAACATCCTTTAATCCTTCAAGATGAAGTTGCCTCCTCTGTGAGCCTCTGGTCCTCCCCAGCAAAAAGTCTCCCTTGTTCTGTGTCCTCATGGCCTTATGGAGTCTGACTACCCTAAGAGTGAGGTATGGGCAAGTTCATCTTCCCTACGGGACAGGGAGTCCCTGAAGGGCACAGGGTCCACGCTAGGGCAGCCTGAGATCTGCCTGTTTGAGATAGGGAGGAATGGAATCTCATGTTCACCTCTGACATCTAGCAGATCCTATGTCTGCAGAGACAGAAGAGTAAGCGGGGAGGGCCATTTTGCATATTCTGAGGTCTCCCTTGACCATCAGGCTCTTACTGTCATGGATGCCACGTTGCTCAGAACTCTTCTCCAATCTTCTGGTTTCAGGAACGATCCCATTTAGGTGATATCATGTTGATCAATGGCACTAACTGCTAGAATTTCCACCATGCTCTCTGGAGCCTGCTTCATTCTGTTAGAGACCCCTTTCCCCAACACACACACACACACACACACACACACACACACTTTCTGCACAAATGCTTCTTGGAAAGTGCAAGCAGAGAACTGGACTGGAAGTCCAATCTGGGTTTTGGTCTCAGCTCTCTTGCTTCTCCAAAGCCTAGGTCATGTCATCATGGCCAAGCTACTGCACCCTCCTGAGCCTCAGTTTCCCCATCTATAAAATGAGGAGAGCAGGCTAATTAATTTCAGAATGTCTGTGATTTTAGTTATTTTCCATTTATTTTTCTGGGATTGACAGCAGAGTCCCGTCTTTCTATCTGTAACATTGTGTTGGCCGCAGGTAAGAGAAATAAGAATTAAACTCTCTGTACCTAACTCCCACTGTTGTGCACCCACATGCACACACACCACCTTCTGAGGGTGTGTTTATGTAATTGAGCCTTCTAAGGGTGTGTTTATGTAATTGATTGATTGAAGGAGACTTGGCCCTTCTTCGCTGCAGCTTGATTATAAGTGAGCTAAACAGATGTCTTGAATTGGATGATTGGTTCCCAGATGCATCCCAGAAATCAGGCTGGTGGGGAGGAAGTGAGTGATTTCAAATTCCAGGACCCTACGACAAATGAATAGTGGTTGTGGGTGGGGGCAGGTGGGGGCCAGGTTTGGTACTTAGTGT
>NW_007729663.1:274472-276377 GCF_000696425.1 Galeopterus variegatus
AGAAATCAGGCTGGTGGGGAGGAAGTGAGTGATTTCAAATTCCAGGACCCTACGACAAATGAATAGTGGTTGTGGGTGGGGGCAGGTGGGGGCCAGGTTTGGTACTTAGTGTTATGAAGTGAGTGGCCAGATGTTCATGGCAGCTGGTGGATTTATTAATCAAAGGTGACTGGTGGGCTAAGTATTCCTTTAGGAGATAATCCAGAAAAGGGGAATAGCAGTCTCTAATCATCTGAGTCCCTAATCATCATGGCTGGAAGTTGGACTCCTGGATTCTCACTGACCAGATGAGTAGAGACAAGTTAGCTTGTTTTGGCCACCTGCCCTAAAGGGGCAATTAGTCTTAGCATGGTAGAGATGAAAGTAACCCAAGAATCATGTTATTCCACCACTTCATGTTTCAGATGAGGAACCTAAGGTCTATAAAGGTTAAATGACTTGTGTGAAGTTACATCAAAGAGCCAGGGCTAGGACCCAGATCATCTCAGTGGAGGTCTTCCAGAGGGAAGCTGAGCAGCACGTCACAAAGGAAAGACTGAGTAAGACGCGTGTGTTTACACATGTCTCCGTCACCCCTTTTCCTTTCCCTCCTACCACTGGATGCAACAAGGTTTGCCACAATCAAAGCCTTCTGCCTTCAGTGCAGAACACCCCTCTCATGTCCCTTCTGCCCGTGCTGACCCCTGGAGCCACTTGAAGAGTAACAGCCATGACAGCCATCATTAAATAAGGCCAAACTATGTGTGAGTCATCACACTGGGTGCTCAACATACAGTAGTGCTTTTAATCCTTCTCACAACAATACCTAGAGGTGGTCTCTGCTTTAATCCCCATTTTATAGATGAAAAAACTGAGGCACAGGGAGATTAAATAATTTGCCCTTAGATATGCAGCCAGCGGTGGTACAGCCAAGCTTTCAACTTGGGTAGCCTGACCCCATCCATGCAGGTTCTGTGCTCCTGATTACTCCCTGCACTGCCTCTCCAGACACCCACACCTGCTCCCAACCCCCAAGGTGTGGATATGAAACAGGGCAAGGGGAGGAGGGTATCTGTCCAAGTCTGCATCTCCCTGGGTCCTCCAAGGTCAAGTCAGTTCAATTCATTCCTAATTTCCTGGTGGCAAATCTGAGGTACAGGGAGACAAAGTGATACATTTGCATCACAGGGCCAATGTGGTAACAACATCCATCTACACACAGTAGTCCCCTTTAACTGCAGTTCCATAGTCCAAAAATATTAAATAGAAAATTAAAGAAATAAAAATTCATAAATTTTAAATTGCACGCCATTCTGAGTAGCATGATGAAATCTCCCACCATTTCTCCCAGCTGTGAATCATCCCCTTGTCCGGCGGATCCACACCGTCTATGCCACCCACCTGTCAGTCACATAGTAGCGGTCTGATAAGATCGAATGTTATGGTCACCGTGCTTGTGTTCAAGTTACCCTTATTTTGCTTAATACTGGCCCCCAAGTGCAAGAGTAGTGAGGCTGGCAATTCGGATGTGCCAAAGAGAAACTATAAAGTAGTTCTCTTAAGTGAAAAAATGAAAGTTCCTGACATAATAAGAATAGGGAAAAAATTGTATGCTGAGGTTGCTAAAATGTACGGTAACAACAAATCTTCTATCCATGAAATTGTGAAAAAGGAAATAAAAATTGTGCTAGTTTGGCTGTGCACCTCAAACTGCAAACGTTATGACCACAGCGTATGATACGTGCTGAGTTAACATGGAAAATGCATTAAATTTGTGGGTGGAAGACATGAACAGAAACATGTTCTGATTGACAGCAATTGGGTTAGGTGTTATCCACAGTTTCAGGCATCCCCTGCGGATAAGGGAAGACTAGTGTAATTACTCATAGTAAAGAAGACAAGTACTCATTTATTACCTTATTTGAT
>NW_007729663.1:277390-291895 GCF_000696425.1 Galeopterus variegatus
CTGATTGTTTAAGGTAATTTTGCTTGTTACCCACAGTGCTGAATAACAATAATAAAATTCACAGGGTTAGAAACTGGATTTTAGTACCAATCCTGCAGCCTACCAACTATGAGCCTTTGGTGAGTACCATCATGGCTCTGGCCTCGGTTTCTTCATCTCAGATGGTCTCCAAGGTCCCACATGACTCTGAAGGTCTACAACGGGGAATTTTGATGAATCCTTTGAGAAAAGGAGATCCGGGCTTGTGTGTCAAGGCTGATGGCTGCTAAGGAAGTTCCCATGAGCTAGGTACAATCCTTAAGGCCTGACATTGTTTTGAGTATGCTGGATTTTGGGGTCCTATTTAATAAACTGTAGCTTCAAATATAGATACCTCTAAAGGCCAACTGTAAGAGAATTGCCACATATGCATGACACTTCATATGGTTCTTTATTGGCTACACAAACCAGGCTTGTCAGGAATACATTAGCATTTGTGTATGCCACAAAGCAAACCAGCCTCAGCGGCATGAGCCAGTGAGTGGAGCCTGGGGAAGAGAGAGCGGTGGTTCAGTAACTCAGACTTCAGCCAGGCTCAGCCTGGTGCTTCCTGGAGAGGTGGCACTCAGAATGGCCTCTGCAGCCAGGAGAAGTGCCCTCCACAGTGTGTGAGAAGGACTGACCAGTGATGTGACCCTGCATACGCCTTTTGCCTTCCTTGTCTGGGTCTTGGTTTTTAAACCTGCCCTGTGGGAGAAATGATTGACCTCAAATGTAAAGTTCTTTGTTTTGTTTTTCAGAATTATTACTATGTTTTTCATTACACAATGTAATCATTTTTTTGTGGCCCTTTACCAATTTCTCACTAACTCGCTCTCCCCCTCCCCCTTTCCTTCCTCTGGTGGCCCCAGTTCCTCTTTCCTTTTGAAAGTTTAACGAATTATTGTTATCGTTCTATCTTTCTTTCTTTCTTTTTTAAAATTTCTCACTAACTCGCTCTCCCCCTCCCCCTTTCCTTCCTCTGGTGGCCCCAGTTCCTCTCTCCTTTTGAAAGTTTAACGAATTATTGTTATCGTTCTATCTTTCTTTCTTTCTTTTTAAAATTTGTTTATTTTTTAGCTTCCACTTATGAATTTGTTTATTTTTTAGCTTCCACTTATGAGTGAGGACATGCAGTATTTCTCTCTTGGTGCCTGGCCTATTTCACTTATAATTTTCTCTAAGTGCATCCATGTTGCTGTGAATGGCAGAATTTCATTCTCTTTTACGGCAGAGTAGTATTTCATTGTGTGTATATACCACATTTTCCTTATCTGGTCATCTGTCGATGGATATTTAGGCTGGTTCCAACTCTTAGCTATTGTAAATAGAGCTCCAATAAACATGGGAGTGCAAGTGTCCCTTCAACATGATAATTTCCATTCCTTTGGGTATACACCCATCAGTGGGATTGCTGGATCATATGGCAGTTCTGTCTGTAGTTGTCTGAGGAATCACCATACTTTTCTATTACAGCTGCACTAATTCACAGTTCCACCAACAGTGTAGGAGGGTTCGCCTTTCTCAGCAACCTCGTCAGCATTTGTTATCCTCTCTAGCTTTGATACTGGCCAGTCTGAGGTGAGATGATATCTCAGTGTGGTTTTGATTTGCATTTCACTGATGCTTAGTGATGCTGAGCATTTTTTCATGTGTCTGTTGGCCATTTTAGGTCTTCCTTTGAGAAATGCCTATTCAGTTCCTTTGTCCATTTCTTAATCAGGTTACTTGGTTTTTTACTCTTAAGGTGTTTGAGTTCCTTGTATATTCTGGATATTAATCCCTTTTGGATGCATCGTTTGCAAATATTTTCTCCCATCCCATAGTGCTAGGAAGTTAGTGAGAGAGTACCCCAAAGTGCTCAGCTGGCAGGTAGCAGAATGGAGTCAAAAGTTAAGTCTTGTGCTCTATCCCTGTGAAACAACTGCAGTGATATTAAGATCACTTAATGAATAAGACATATGGGCATGGACATACAGAAAAAGATGGTAGGGCTGGTTGAGATCTAGAAACCACCATTCAACAAGTGAGGACAGTCAGGCCCAACATCAGGCTGTCTACATCCCAGCAGTTAAACATCGGGTCAACACAACTAGAAAATGGAAAGTATCTTTAGCAGGAAAATAACACCAAGACAAAATCGCAATCATATTGCCAGATTTTAAATTAGTGGTAAACCTCATGATTCTGAGAGCCCATGACCAAGTAACCAGCTGAATGAACTCTCTCATGGGCCCTTCTGGATGACAGACACATCCTGATGGCCATAGAAAACCTACCCACCCCACTCTTAGTTCCCTGAAATGGGACTCCAACCTGGCCTGAGAAACACAGCACATGTTCTAGAAGACATCAGGAAACGTAGATGGGGACTTGGAGCCCCACGCTTTACTGCACATGTAGCCTTGGCATCCTGAGCCATCACCCACTAGGATAAAGACTTGGATCTTGGCAATGTGTACTCTGACTCATTCCTCACCTTAGGCCTCCGAGGTCTGGCTTTGTAAAGGTGGTATCAAGGCCTTCAAGGACAGCTAAGATGCTCTGGCCCCCTCTATGGGCCCCCCTGCCTCCAGCTTAGCCCTACCTGGCCCTCTATGGACCCAGATCCTCTCCTGCCTCGCTGTAGGTCTTGACTCCTATCAATACCTGTGACTCTGAATGAGGAAAACTGTTTTTGCTGCCTTTTCAATCCACAACCCTCTGCTTGTGAGATATTGACAACAAGGCATCAGGAGTCACAGGAAGAGAACACATCAGGGAAAGCCCAACCAATCACTTCCTACCTGAATAACCTCCAATGTGGCTTCACTTCTCTACGCTCCAATGTTAAATGAGGATAAGAATCCTGCCTACTTTATAGGGATTAAACAAGATAACGGTGTCAAGTGCCTGGTATGGTGTCTGACCCCAGTGAGCCCTCAGGAAAGGCTATCATCAGTTACCATACCTCTCTTCTGAAGGGCTGCATTTCATCCTAAAGCAATGTCTTGAAGCTAACTCTTAGTGAATTCAGTTTTTGAAATGTAACTCACACCCTGGAAGATTTCAGGATTTAGGTACAATCAGATAAAATTTATGAGCACATCCATGTGCACATATGCACACACACACACACACTCACTTATCCTGGCAGTCATCTGAAAAGCTCACATGAGCTTTTCTTCTTAATTCTTTGAGAATCTGGAGGTGCTGGGTGTGATGTATGTTCGGTATCCTTCCACAGGGAGTCTGCCTCCAAGATGGTAACAAGCCCTTGTTTAGGGGCAGGAGCTCCCCAGGGGAGGCAGGCAGAGTGAAAGCGACTGACATTCTGTAGGTTTGGTTGTGTCGGCCCAGGATGAGCCCTGTACAATCACTGACCTTCAGAGATGGACGGCACCACAGAAGGTATATGCCTCATATCTTTCATTTTTCAAATGAAAAGAAATAGGCATAGAGAAGGGCATGGACCTGCTGAGGTCCCTCAGCTGCTGTGTGCAGGACCAGCCTGGAATCATCCTCACTGCCCTGCCAAAGGCTTTCCCTTCATGGCACTTGACACTCCTCTCAGCAAGCACACTGTTCCCAGAAGATTCCATTACTGTATCTTTCTCATGATGAAAGGGACGAGAAAGTCAGTAGCAATGATTTCAACTGTATGATCAGCAGGTTCTGGAAAGTCTGTCTTTTTCTAGTTGCTGTTTTTCAATGATCAGATTCTCCTGGGCCAAAGTTGGTACATGCAATAGGGTTGAGATCTCTAGATCCTTCTAAAGGTCACAGTCACCTTGCAAAATGGGACTGACACTGAGAAAACATAAGTCTGTCTGCTAGGGTAGTGGAGAAGCCTTTTCAGATACGAAAAGCTTGCAGATAAAGGGTCTAAGAATAACCAAAATAAAGCACTTCATTGGTTTCTCATATACTATTTAATTTAATCTTTAGCCCTGGATTGAGATTCCGAAGCTGTGGAGGAATGATGAAAACACTGGACCTTTGGCATTATCCAGCCCTAGGTCACATTCTGATTCTGCCTCAGGGTAGTCCTTTGATCTTTAGGCAAATAGAGTGAACTTTCTGAGCCTCAGTTTCCTTATCTGTAGAGAGAAGAAATAATCCATTTTTCAATGTTGTTTTGCAAATTAATGCAGTGATGTAAGAAAAACACCAGCACAGTCCTGGGCAGACAGCTGGAAGGGGCTCAGTGAATGTCATTCCCCTCCCCTGGGTTTGCAGCTGCTTCTGCTGCTGGGTTGCTTAAGGCTGAGCACTTGGCTGAAGCCCTTGCTCCCCCTGAGTCCTGTCTACAAAATAGATTCTACAGTTCCTGCCTCACAGGCACTGAGTCAGAAGAGGGTTAAAAAGAAAAATTCCTGCTGGGTTGCTTAAGGCTGAGCACTTGGCTGAAGCCCTTGCTCCCCCTGAGTCCTGTCTATAAAATAGATTCTACAGTTCCTGCCTCACAGGCACTGAGTCAGAAGACGGTTAAAAAGAAAAATTTAAGAAGCACCCTATGTCCAGAACCTCAGAAAAAGCCCAAGGAAAATGAGACTTAACCTGGTGTTGTTAGAAAAGACGAGTCCCAGTTATTATTACCCAAAAGGCACTGAGTAAAACCTGTGTCTTAATGTTTTATAAGAAATTAAATCAGAATGTAGAAAAGTCCAATTCAATTCACTCAGAATGAGCAGTAATGTTAACTCCATTCCTACTTAAAGCCGGAGAGCACAGCACTGCCAGATGAAAGGAGCCTGCCTCAGAGCAAGAATTTCAAAATGAACTCATTTGATAATTGGGCATTTGCATAGCCTGTTTCACTAGGCACGGTCGGTCCCAACACAGCAAGTATCAGACTCTCCCGAGTTCAGAGATCCCAGACTTGATGATGCTCGGTGCTGGGGCTGTGTATCCTATTGTCCGTTTGTCTAATATACACACAGGCCACATGTGCCAGGCAGTGTCTGGGCTGGCACGCCAAACTTCTATCCCAAAGAGAAATAAGATGTCTATCATTGGAGGGAAAAATCAAGACAGAAGAAGGCACCAACAATTGTCAATGTAGGATGAGGATAGCTGGTACCTTCTGATGTGATGATTCAGTAATGTGAAGGGGTCTTCTTGACCCTCCCCAGAGGAGCCACGTTTACACATTCCCTCATAAGGGTGATTTTGGTGTCACAAAGTACACCATGTTGAACCAGTTTTCTCCTTGTATTCTGCTATTAAAAGCAGGTGCCTGGCAAGCAGCTCTTGAAAATTAAGGTAGCCTACAATTATTTGACACCAATTCCATACCAGGAACTCAGCCTCCAAAAGCAGGTAAAAAGTCTTCAATGTTGATAAAATATGTGAGCAGTAAGTGGCACGTCAACTCAAAAAAGGTGAGGTCTGCCCATGTCAACTTGCCATTTTAAGGGCGAATTGTTTGAATCATGAAAGGGCATGTGGTATTAACCTTAGGACCAGAAGGATGGCAGGTCCTGCAGAACAGCTGGGGACCATAAATCTCTACTGTCCGAGAAGCAGAAAGGTACCTAATATAAGTGTAATTGAAAGATTTTTTTCTTCTCCCCTCAACTTAAATAGTTTGGCTAGTGTCAACGGGAAATATTTACTCCCACTCTGGGGTAGGGCCAGCTGCTTATGGGCGAGATTAAAGGACCATGCAGTGACTGGCTGCCGGCACTCCATCAGCCCCACTTCTCCACTGCATTCCGAAATTCCAAACACCAGACTTGTCTTAGAGATCAAGGTGGTAGTGGCTCCAGAAGCAGCTGTTAAAATGTACAAATGTTAATTGGGAGTTAACACCCATTAGCATCGCCACAAAGATTGAGTTATCAAATTAGCTATAACTCTTCTCATTGTGAGGACTTTAGAATCTTAAAAAAGTCAAATCAAGCAAGAACTTCAGAAAACATCTGGTCTAGATTTTATATTTGAAGAACTTGAGGCCCAGAGAAATTAAGTGGATTATTCAAGGTCACCAGCAAGTCAGTGGCAGAACTGGAGCTGAAGCCCAGGTTTCATGGGGCGCTTATTTCTAGAATTAACTAAACTCTAAAGCCTTTGTTTTACAGATGAGGAAACCAAAGTCTCATGAGAAGCAACTGACCAAGTGTGGACACACCCTGTGTTACCTCTTTTCCCTATTCAGTGTTCTGTGCTTTATATCACATGGCCTCTTTTCTCACGTGCCCACCGCTAGCGGAGAGGATGAAGTAAGAGGTGGCTGAATGATTTGCATTTGGGCACATCTTCTGTTAATTCAATGTGAGCTTTAAGAGTCTGCAAAGTGCCTCAACCCCTTTGGGTAATAAATTACTGAGGAAGGGAAAAGAGAAACTGAGTGGCCTGTGTACCTCAAAGTGGGGCAAATGGGGAATGATTGGAACACAAGGCTGATTTCTCCCAGGGAGGCCCATAGAAAAGATCATAAATGTCCCAGCATGGCATCTTCGCCTCCCTCTCTCTCCTTACCCAATGGCCTTCCTCAGTCCCTCCCCAAGAGAGAATAGTCGCTAATTAACTATCACAGCCTTGGCCCTCTTCTCTGGAAGGAGGTTGAAGGGTAGGTTATGGGGCTGGCGGAACAGGGCTGTGAGCACATGCGTTCCCCTTGGCCTTTCTTTTCTCAGTCAGACAGGGCAGAGCCTGACTAGGATTCCACCTGAGCATCCACTATAGACCAGGCTCATGTACACAGATAATACATTTTACCACCAGCTCTTATAGCAAACTTAAGACGTGGATATTATCATCACCAATGTACAGGTGAAGAAATTTAGGGCTAGCAAAGTTAATTTTCTTACCTGGAGTCACATAGCTGGTAAATGTCAGAGCCCTACTTGGATTCAAAGCTGTTTGGTGCAAAGGCAGGCCCTGCCTGCCTGACCTCAGGCCCTCTCCGGCTGCAGGTTACTGCACAGGATGTAGAGCTTCTTCACCATCCAACCTATTAGTGCTTTCCCCGGCTTTCTCTGAAGACACCTCCCATAATGTGAGTTATAGAAAGGACATGTTTTATTCTTAGTCCCCTTTTTATCATATGGCACCCAGCCTCCTGTAGAATAGACAACTTGCCTCTGATGGACAGAGTGAAGATAGTGGATGAGATGGAGGTCAACCTCCTGGAGTGGAGGGACAAGTACTTGAAGGCCACACTTGGAAGACAGTTTGTTCCACTAACCATTGGCTGTCTTTGCAGGTCTAGAGTGCAGCTTTGACTTCCCCTGTGAGCTGGAATATTCCCCTCCGCTGCACAACCTTGGGAACCAGAGCTGGTCCTGGCGCCGTGTCCCCTCTGAGGAGGCCTCCCAGATGGACCTGTTTGACGGACCTGAGGCAGAGCATTCTAAGGAGATGCCCAGAGGTAAGGATAGAAGCCACTGGAAAGTGTCCTCAATGGGCCATGACCAGGCCTGGATGCCTGTTTCTGTTTGGAATGATAAGGTACCCTCATCCCTGCTCTGCCCTGTTTCCCTCGAGACCTACTTTAATATCTGTGCCTCTTCATGGCTTCCCAGGCCCGCAAAGAAGTGGATCCAATTTAGGATCACCTTTACTCTTTTACCAAGTAATGCAAATAGGATTTCATAACTCTTCCACCCAGATTTCCCAATGCAAGATATAAGAGAAAGTGCTGATCTGTGGCACACATTTGGAATGGGTTTGCCAGATCAAATAGAAGACTTCCGGTTAAATTTGAGTTTCAGACAAACAACAACCATTTTTTAGTATAAGTATGTCTCATACAATAGTTGGAACATACTTATACTATAAACAATTCCAATAATACTAAAAATTCAAATGTAGTTTGGTGTCCTACATTTTTATTTGCTAAATCTGGCAATCCTAACAAGAACTGGGTTAAATGTTTGTTTCAAAGTCATTCATGAATATTCAGGCTGCGTGTTTTTTTCTCATGGTGCTTCCAGTAGTCCTGAGTTGTGTACAAACATCCTCTTCTGAATTATCAGGGCCTGGAAAAGGTAGACTCTGAACAAGTGGTGGGTGCCTGTTAAATAAATGCAGAATTTTTAGAGAGAGAGATGGAGGCACTAAGCCCTAGTTCAGCCTTCAGGTCTCCCCAAGCCAAACCTTTGAACTTCCTTGGACCTAGAAAATTCTACTGAACCAGAACTGATAGCCCATGTTTCTATTTTTTAGAAATAAGTAATAACTGCAATGGTAGTGGGCTTACTGGACATTCAGAGTAGTGCTTTCAGTGTGCAGACACTTTCATCTACACTGTCTAACTGGATTCAAATTTTGTGAGGGAGGCAGAGCAGATGAGAAAGGTGGCAGGGAAGGGAAGATGGGTGACTGGCCCAAGATTGCACCTGGGCTTGCACATGTGGTTCCAGGTCTAGATGTCTGTTGTGATAAGTCCTAGACAAGTCCACTTGCCACTACATCATGTTTCTGTCTGAAGGGAAGATGGGTGACTGGCCCAAGATTGCACCTGGGCTTGCACATGTGGTTCCAGGTCTGGATGTCTGTTGTGATAAGTCCTAGACAAGTCCACTTGCCACTACATCATGTTTCTGTCTTTGTAGCAAAAACTATGGCTAGAGCCTGCTCTGTGGCCAAATTCTTGAAGATGATTATCTCAGGCTCATGCAACTGGGGAATGTAATAGGGTCAGGGCTCAGGTAAGCTGATGGGGGAGGTTGGAGGTGGCACAAAAATAACTAATGTTCTCAAGTTTATAAGTCAGCCTTGAACCCTGTCGCAGCAGTAGAACTGTGAGACACCTTTCCTTTCTACACTCTCCTGGGAAGACCTTTTCTGTTTTTATCACTCTCTTGTGATTGCTTGACCTTGATTTATACTGTAAGCTGCTTTCACCTGGATACTGATGCATCGATGCATTGTGTGTGTGTGTGTGTGTGTGTGCATGCATGCGTGTGTGTGTGTGTGTCTAGGTGAGTGTTCTGCACTTTGTGTTAATCCCTCGTTTGCTCTTCTTTAGGCCTTACCACCTAAGTGTATAACTCCAAACAACATATTGATCCAGTTTGCATGTTTGTGTCCTTTTATATAAATGGAATCATTCTGTTGTTTTGTGTTTTGTCCATTTCGATACATATAGCTGTGGATCATTTGTTTCTGGTACTAGACTGAATCCACTGCATAAAAATACCACAATTCATCTCTTCTACTGTTATTGGACATTTGTGTTGTTTCCAGGTTTTTGCTATTACTGTACCAACAACACTAATGTGTTTTTGCACATGTCTCTTGGCGCACATGTCCAAGAGTTTCTCTAGAGCATGTACTAAGAGTGGAATTGCTGGGTGATAGTGTCACTGCATCTCCGTTTTATTAGATAATGCCCATCTATTTTCCAAAGTGGTTGTACCAACTTATACTCTCTCACTAATGATATATTCATACTCCGCCCTATGCTTTCACATCTTTGCCAATATCCAGTGCTGTCAGACTTTGTCATTTTTGTCCGTCTGGTGGATGGAATACAGTATCTCACTGAAGCCTCGATTTCCATGCAGTCTGTTTTATTTTATTTTATTTTATTTTTTGTAAGCTTCTCAGGGGATCTGAGGCATAGCAAGGCTTGCTGCACTGTTGACATGGATCCCCTTTCAGACTTCCTCCCATTCAGCCACCCCTAGGGTTCTAATATACAACTTCTAGGAACATATATTTTGGGTCACTGTATATTTTTTAAAAATTTATTTTCTGGGCATTGAATTGAGATCACAGTTCAAAGAGATCGAAAGAGGGACAAATCGGCAATTGTGTTCTCTATGAATGCCACAGACTGTGAGGTCAGATGTTATAATTGTGAAAGTTAGTGTTTTTTTTAAAATTTTAAAGTGGTGCCAATAAATTGTTCATTAAAATGCTCTGACTATCTGTCCTCCTGCATCCTCTACCTGTGACCTCTGGCACGTGTGTGGTACACTGGTGCTGTGAGAAAACAAATAAGAAGGGGGATAGGAGGGAACAAAGGAGAGAATAAATGCTCACTTTTCAGTGTTCCCGAGTGTGGACACACATCAACGCCTCTATGTTTGTATGAAGCTGGGTCCCAAGGGTCAGTACAGTGCACTGAATAGGAACCTTTTCCCATTAGCCAGATCAGTCAGGATTAGAATGTCCATCTTTTTAAGTAAATGTTGTCAATTTCCATCTCTCTGAAAAGGTGTCCGTCTTACCACATGGTAGTGTGCAGCATCACTAGGGACAATGGCGTGATCAGCCACAGCAATGCCACTGTGAATACTCCAGTCTGCTTTGTCAAGCTCTATAGTGAACAATCACAATGAAACTAAACTTGGGGAAATCTCCCCACTTTCAGAAACTTGGGTTCATTTTTTCTGGGACTTAATGAAAAGGTCCATTCTCACACAGCATTAATCAGTCCTAGAAACAAGGGGACCAGCCTTCTTGCCATCACAGGGCCTCCTTCTACAAGGACCCTGAGAGGTGTTCAGAACTTCCAGCAGTGGAGCTCTCATCACTTCTGGGATAAGTTCATCACATCCCTACTTGTTCCCTGAAGTAGGACTTTTCTCATGAAGCAGGTTGATGTATTACTGTTCCTCAACCTTCAAGGAAAGAGGTGATGGTGCAAGGCCCTGAGAGGTGTTCAGAACTTCCAGCAGTGGAGCTCTCATCACTTCTGGGATAAGTTCATCGCATCCCTACTTGTTCCCTGAAGTAGGACTTTTCTCATGAAGCAGGTTGATGTAATACTGTTCCTCGACCTTCAAGGAAAGAGGTGATGGTGCAAGGAGAAGAAAAGACATGCCCAATCTGCACAGTGGCAAAGCAAGGCCCTACATTACAATCCCAACTCCCAAATCTTTAGAGTCTTAGTCTCTCTGTCATTTTGGCAGAAGGGATGTTGGAAATAACAAGGAGTAATGGGGTGCCCTTTAGGGTAGTGTAGTCACTGTTTTGGTTTTTATTAACTCGACGTTTATTGGTTGGATGGTATTTAGACTCTATTACAATATTTCTTGTCAGGGTATATAGAAGGGCCAGAAAAAAGGCAGCAAGATAATACCAATCATAGATAATGAACTGTAAGAGTATAAATTCTGGATGATTTTAGTTTATGGCTCCTGTAGCTGAGAATAATAAGGGAGATACAATTCAGAGCAGCAAGATAATAAAAAGTGATCATTTTGATGGAATACAATATTATAAATTAATAAAATTTTGAGGAATCATCAGGTTGAGGCATTCTGTGACTCTTTAAGAAGTACCAGGGGCATATTTGATGTCTACTATTTCCTGTGTTTTAGAATATAGCCAAGGGAACATATTTTTCTTCTCCAGCAAGACAAGAGTTTAATCTCTAGAATGAACCCCAGCTTAAAAATGGAAAACACAATGTTACCCCTTCCCCTGAGCCCCTTCCCAAACCCCACGCTCATACACACACACAGGAAGAATGGGAGTAGACTCAGCTGTGAGGCACTTCGTGTTCTGCTTGCATCAACTCAACTCTCGTCCAAGATGCTGATGCTCAAGTCTTTGTTTTGCTTTGCTTTGTTTTATTTTTGGTGGGGACCCAGACAGAGCACTGCTACCTGAGATTCTTCTGTTCATCAAGATGGCTTAGTTTTCAAAGGTTGAGAAACACTGTTCAAGAGCCCTGGAATGGCAAAGTACACTTCCACACGTGACAAGGGCACCGCAACCTTTTGTTCAGAATGGTCCACTCCTGTTTTACCCTTGTGTGTTTGTTTCCTGTGGCTGCTTTAGCAAATTCATTCAAACTAGGTGGCTTAGAACAACAGATACATATTCTCTTCTAGTTCTGAAATTAAAGTGTCAGCAGAGTTGGTACCTTCTGGAGGCTCTGACGGAGAATCCATTCCATGCCTTCTTCTAGCTTCTGGTGGTAGCTGGCAATCCTTGGTATTCCTTGACTTGTAGATGTATCACTCCAATTTCTACCTCTGTTATCATGTTGAATTTCCCTGTGTTTCTGTCTCAAGTCTGTCTCTTATAGGGACACATGTTATTGGGTTTAAGGCCTACCTTAAATCTAGCATGACCTCATCTCGGGATCATTAAGTACATCTTCAGTGATCCTATTTCCACGTAAGGTCACCTTCATAGTACTGGGGATCAGTATTTGGACATATCTTTTGGGGGCCACTATTCAAACCTACTACACCTTGATTTTTCTCCCCTTGCATCTGGGTTGGCATGTGGATCCCATGTGTCTCTCCCTGTACCTGTGGATTGTGAGTTCTCAGAACCTTCAGGAAGTCTGGTTAGGCAGGTTCAGAGGAGCCCAGATTAATACCAGCATTTCTCATTCTTCCTTCAATTCCTTCTCCACCCCAAGGATTTGTAATATTCTTAAAAGTTCCCCTGAACACCTCTTAGGTGGACTCCATCCCAGGAGTGCCAGGAACCTGTGCTACCTTTAGAGCTGCAGGTAAAGCCTGGATGGGAAAGTTCTCTCGGGATACTCACAGTCACTGCAAGCTACAGCTGGGGCTGAGTTGGCTAGACCTTTGGGGCATTAACAGGCCACTGGCGTGGTACAGGCCTGCCCGGCACTTCCTCCTTTATCCAATGAAACTCGTCGTTAGCCACCCATGTCTAGGACTTCATCGATTAGCCTCTTCAGTCATTGATACCTACTTGTCTGTGGGTTTACAAGTCTTTCTGGAGAGCAAATTCCATAGATGGGAGGAAGGAGAGGAGCTGTTCACATAGATGAAGACAGACTGTTAGTAAGATGAAGACGGAAGGACTTTCAGGGCTGGAGATTCACTGAACCTTATCCTGAAACACCACCCTTGTCTCAGACCTGCACTTCTGTAGAGTGAACTGTGCTAGTGCAGGTTACAAGTCCAGCATTTACAGCCCACGAGGTTCAGTGGTCATCCATGAGGTCACCTAGCTAATGGGAGCCAATAATTGCACACTTCACTTTGTCTGAATGAGCAGGCTTTAGCAAAGTCCCCAGGTTTAGAAGGATGTTGAAGCTGGAAGAGCAGTCAGGAGAGATAAGCAAATTGGAATAGAAGTAAAATGTAATTGTAGTAACTGGTCACATATGCGTGCACACACACACACAGACACACACACACACACACACCAGGACAGGACAATGTTCCCTTGGGTGATCCAAACTGGGACTGTCCATGCCAAGTCTTCATGGGCCCCAGCTCCCTCCTGTGCTGCTCTGTCCGTCTACCGTCAAGTTTGTGCTTTAAGGCAGTGGTCTCCAAATTTATTTTGCAGTGTGCCCCATCGGTAAAATATTTTTGAGCATGTACTCCTACTATGTATATATTCCTCATATGTACGTATTCATCAATTATATACATGTATATGTGCCTAACTATATAATACTATTTATTAGATAAAAATAAATATAACTATGGCCATACGCTAGAGACCACAGCAGGAAATCTGTCCTCTGTAAACGGAATCAGACTTCCTGGCATCTTGCCCTGGCCTCGTGGTTACTGATCTCTGTTCCTTCTTCAGTGCTATAAGAAGCCTCTCGGGGCAGGTTTCTTCCTGGCCTGTGTTGGCCAGGGACCCCTTCACTAAGAAAGCCTTGCAGACAGGTCTAGCCCCTGTAGTCTCTCTTAGTTTCAAAAACCTTTAGTCTCTTTTCTCAGAATCTACATGGTTTGGAGAGAAAAGAAATAACTTCTGGGCTGAGTACTATTAACAATATTAACTCTCAAAAGTCAAAAGATATCTTTAAAGAAATTCTTGTTTCCTTTTCAACTGGCATACCTAAAGTACAAAGCTGCAACCAAATATTTCCTACTCGCTTATCTAAAAAACTATCTTGGGGCCAGCCCGTGGCTCACTTGGGAGAGTGCGGTGCTGATAACACCAAGGCCATGGGTTCGGATCCCATATAGGGATGGCCGGTTTGCTCACTGGCTGAGCGTGGTGCCGACAACACCAAGCCAAGGGTTAAGATCCCCTTACTGGTCATCTTTTTAAAAAAATAAATAAATAACTATCTTGATGGTGTTAATGATGGTGAAAAACTAGAAGTAATTTAAATGCCCCCAAATAAAACATTAGTTAAACAAAATACAGCATACCTAAAATATTATGCTGCCATTACACTTATGCTATGTAAAAATATTTAATAATATGGGAAAGTATTCAAGACCTATTATTAGATTTCGGAAAGCAGGTCAAATAATTTATGTAATGGAACTTGTTTTGTAAAAAAAAAAAAAATTTGAAAACTATGTACTTAAGGAAAAAAGTATATAAGGAAATACGGCAACACGATAGCAAGTTATTTCCAGATGACTGAATTATCAGTGATTTCCATTTTATTTTATGTGCTTTTGGTATCTTCCAAATTGGAGACCAAGAACATGCGTTACATGTTCATGTTATTTTTTAATACAAGTGGATCAAAAATTCTCATTTGAGACTATATTCTATTGAATTATCTTGGGCTTTTGGGGGAAAATGTTAACTATTTTAGGTCATAACCACCAAGAAAGCTGGTGGTACTGGCTGGGGTAA
>NW_007729663.1:292715-294368 GCF_000696425.1 Galeopterus variegatus
GAAAATGTTAACTATTTTAGGTCATAACCACCAAGAAAGCTGGTGGTACTGGCTGGGGTAAGGAAGACAAGCAGACAGACGAGCAAATTATTCTCTGCCTGCCTATGTAGGGTACAGGGCATCAGAAGTTGGCATCGGCTCACAAATCCAGAGCACCCCCACCCTACCTGCTTTCTGCCTGGCTTATCCTTGAAGGGTGGGAGAGGGTAATTGTGGAAACCAAATGTGCAGTAGGTTCATGAATATTCCCTGGGACCAAATGCAGCATTTGGACAGGAGTGGCACAAAAACCTTCTACTTCAACTCAGTCTTTGCCCCCTGAGGACTCTGGGTGGTCGAAGGACTCTGGGTGGTTGAAGGACTCTGGGCGGTCATGTCTTTCATTTGAGCATGACTCCTCATCATGCTGAGGTCACCGATTGGTATGTAGCCTTTTAACCTTGCCCCATTTCTGGAACTTACCATGAAAGGCCACATAAGTTCTCTGGTTCTGTTTGCAGAAATGTGTCCCTCATCCCTCAAGCAATGACACTAACCCTGTGTCCTTTCCCCCAAAAAACTAGCAAGAACCACAGATTGCAAAGTGCTTTTCCATCCACAATCATATCTGATTCTCACAACCTAGTGAGAGGCTATTATCAGCCCCTAACGTACAGGTTGGTAAACTGAAGCTAAGTAGTAAGCTTCAAGGAGAGGAAACGGGGTGTTTTTCATTCATTGTGATGTCCCAAGAACATAGCCCAAGCGCCAGTATAAAATAGACTTTCATTAAATATTTCTTGACCTACAGTTGGAAGCTTAGAGAAATGAATTGGTTCAAACCTCTTATGGCAGGGTCAGATCTTGAATTCCAGTTTTTGAATGCTGAATCTCATTTTCTTTCCATTATATCAAACTCTTCCTAAACACGGTGTTTCCCAGGCTTACTCCTCCAGAAGGCTCACCCTCACTAGGTGTCTGGCAGTATGTTCAGAAGTTGAGGGCAGCCCCTATGTGCCAGTGATACAGAGGTGTCTCACTCTGCTCTATGACACAACAAATTATATCCATGGTGGTGTCTGGTAAGTGCAGTGCCTTTAGGGTTTTCTTGGGTAGCCCACTGTCACCTGTGTCTTCTTTGCAGGTGGCGAGGGCAAAGGCTGCTACCTAAGGTAGCCACAGCATGAAGCTTGCCATCCAGGCTGCATGGCGATGCAATCGGTGTAAGAAAGTGAAATCAGGTTACTGCAACCAGCTAAGCGTCCACAGCCCCTGCACTTATAGAAATGGAAGGGACACTGTGCTGACAGTATGGTGGTGGGTAGGCTATTGGCTGACCTATGACCTCAGGCCTCAGTTTCTTAATTGGTAAATTGAGTGGGTGGGACCAGATAATCTACAGAAGAATGTGGAGCTGTCTTTTTTATTTCCTTACTTCCTGTTATTTAAAAACTTTTATTAATGTTATCTGGATTTTTTAGCCTCACTGATTTCTGTATGTCAAATGGTTCAGATAAGACACCTTCTAAAGAAATATGGTCTCTGTTTAAGAAAAGCCATGAAAGATTCCGAATTTATGCTTGAAGAGCTTTGATGGAAAGCCAGGACCTTGCAAACAAGAATAAAATAAAATTCTCTTGAATGAGGATAACTACAATTTAATTCTACTTAGAG
>NW_007729663.1:294872-308867 GCF_000696425.1 Galeopterus variegatus
AAACAAGAATAAAATAAAATTCTCTTGAATGAGGATAACTACAATTTAATTCTACTTAGAGTAGAAAGGTAATCTTTACTCATTCAAGATAGAGAAAGACTGGGTCAACGTAAGTTGAAGTGAGATCTGGAGGTCATTTTACTTCTGTGGCTCTTTTTCCTGACTTCTTAGAAAAATCAATCAGAATAATGCACGAGAGACCATTCTGTAAACAGGAAAACGGTAAAGCAGGGTAACACGTAGCCCTGCCTGCCAGCAGTTATGTCAGCCATGGCGGCCTGAAGCAAGGGGCGCTGCTCTGCCTTGATTTAAGAATTCTTTTTTTTTTTTTAATGTCTTTTCATTTATTTATTTATTTATTTTATTACATATTGGCAAATTTTAGTTGAATTTATTTATGGGGTACAAAGCAATGCTATGATTTTTTAATACCATGTGGAGTGAGTAAATTAAGCTAATTAAAATATCCATCACCTCAACTATTGAACATGTTTTTGTGATGAGAACATTAGAAATTTACTCTCTTCCTGATATTGAAATGTACAGTACTCTGTAACTAGCTATATCCAGCATGTTGTGCAATTGGTCTCAAAAAAACCAATCAGACTATTTTGACCTTACAAAGCAGGAGGGTATTCAGCCCAGGTATCCATATATAACATATCCCGGGGTATTTTTAAACTTAGGACTTTTGGACACGACAAATGATTTGTGGAGAATGAGCACTTATCTGAGATAGTAACCATGCACATTTACAAAAGGAATTGCAGCAATCTCTGAAGAATACACAAGAGTTCAGATCACAATGTCTAGCTCTTTCCACTAAGGGATTGGTGAGAACCTTTAACCTGGGTGGCTAAAGTTGTGGTCCAGACTATTCTTATTTAATGCATTATAATCTACTTTGATACTTTCTACTTCTTGCTTTAGAGTTCTTAGTACTGATTGCTAGTCATGCTTAATCAAAGCACATTTATTTGGTATTGATCTTTCCTACTATTTGATTTTTATGGAAGCTGTTGTTATTTGGAAATATTCTTGATGCTTGTTCATAAAACTGATTGCATACATGGTGTGGGAGCTCCTTGCGTCTGTGTTTTGGAGTACCCTGGCCTGCACCTGTGTTCTCTTTAGCAACTTTCTTCTCTCTTTTGTGATCAGCATTCTTGACATGTGGAGGCAATGGAAGAGGTATTTGAAATATTTTGCTGGGAATAAGAAATTATTGTAAGGGGCTTAAGATAACAATGGTCTTCCAGTTACAGTGCCATGACACTAAAGTAGATACACATTAAATTCACTTCTGCAACAACAGCTTGGGGCTCCCCTATTTAATACCCTCATCTCCAATGTTGCTTGGGCTACACAAATATAAAGCATGATTAAAGTATCATTCCATAGATTGGATACTTTCCCATCCTAAGAATTCTTTTTCTTTATTTATTAACATGATATATTTGTACCCCAAGGTATCCACTTTCTAGTGGTGTGTAGTCAGAGAGTCCAGTGTGGGAGAGCTCTGTGCAGTCACTACTATCCCTGCCATGTCCAAGCTCTTAACACAGATTATACCCTATTTGGAGGCTTTAACTAAAAGATCGATCAAGAGCACTGAGAAAATATATTTTAAGAAATAGAGCCATCAAAATAATTAATGCTTCCAAAATGAGAATTTTGGAGAAGCAAGAGTCTTAATTCTTTTAGCTAGGGAATCCACTAGTGATCACCCATAACTGCCCAGCCCTTGCATAAGTGCTTTACTCCTTTCTCTCATTTTTGCTGTCTGTTACTTTTCCCTCTCTCTTCTGTCCCTATGTCCTCTGTTCCTCTTCTCTCCTCAACCTTTTAGCCTTCAAAAGCCAAAAGCATCCTTCCCATCTACAACTCTAGAAGCAGAATAGGGAGAAGCAGCAGGATTGGCTGGCATGCAGCCTAAGTGAGCTTATCCTACTAATAAAGACAAATTCAGACTCTTATTGGCCTTTTGTGTAGCACACATATAAAGATAAATTTAAGGAACCCTGCTTGCTACAGAAACATGCTTATTGCCTAAATTGATGAGAATAAAGCAAATTTAGAAGTCTATGAGAATGAGGAAACAAAAAGTAAAAACCTCATGTGATAGAAAAAAAAAATATATTTTTAATATATAAGCTGAATCAATTGAGTTCTGTACTACTGAGGTCAAAGACAAGAAGGCAACTCAGTGTCCTTCAGAATGGAACCAGGTGCCCAGATGGAGTGAAAGGATTCTTAAGGATTCTTGTCTTTCAGGGAGATTTAGAAGCTGACTTTTTTCAGGAAACCTATTTAGCAATACTCTGCCCAATGCCTCACAAGCAGCAACAGCAACCTACAACTTTTTAAAAAATTTATGCATTGATAAATGTATGAGTAAAGTCATTGAGCTCATTTAACATAGAAAAAGAAAGAAAAAAATAAAAATAGAGGGAAAACAACCTAAGAGCATGAGAATAAAGACCATCCGTGTGACTATGTTGGACAAGCTCTAGGT
Source organism: Galeopterus variegatus (assembly GCF_000696425.1). Lineage (NCBI taxonomy): Eukaryota > Metazoa > Chordata > Mammalia > Dermoptera > Cynocephalidae > Galeopterus > Galeopterus variegatus. Next base: position 297,388 of record NW_007729663.1, read on the forward strand.
GGAGGACTTAGCCTGCACCAGGAAAGGGAAGGGGTATTTGAGGAGAGGAAAGGCAACAAGAGCCAATGTTCAGAGACACAGCTAGGCTATTAAGCACCTCTGTGGGAACTGGGAAAAATCCCCTGCCTTTTCCAGGTGGAAGAATTAGGAAACAATGCCTCTTTTTGATAGATGTAGCTGAGTGCTAGAACTCATGACTTGACAAGTAGAGCATAAGCTGAGTTTCAGCCTGACTCACTCAATACATTTGTGCAGGGCACAGGCCACCCAACTGTGTGCAGCAATCCTGTTTTTGTCTATCAACAGGTTACTTTATGTCAAGCACTTATCCTATATGATTCTTACAACAACCCCCTGGAGTAGTTTCAGAAACATAGATACTCATGTTTGGAACCAATAAAATGAGGTTCAGAGAAGTAAGGTGAGGCAGGACTACCAGCTATGGCCAGTGAAGAGACGGGCAAATTTTCTCCTCAAAAAGCAACTATAAAGCTGGATAAAATTGTCAGTAACAAACATTTCATGCTCTGAAGATTGTTCAAAGACATGTAACAATCTGAGAAGCATCAGGCTTAAAAACTGCTGAACTTCAGGTAAGATGATGGGAGTTTGTGGTATTCTGAACTGGTGCTGCTCCCGTCTATCCAACTTAGTCAACACAGAGTGCCTGCCAAAGTAAAGCAGACCACAAGGAACAATAGAATTTCTGCTCTTCTCTACAGCTAAAGAGAGCTCATTTGATTTGGAAGGTTTGGGTGGTGGCAGTGTTGTAAGTGAAAGCAATAATCTCAGAGGTGGGTGGGATGAAGGCAGGGTAGGGGAAGAACTACTCTATGAGCCTGAGGTTTTGGCCGTGGTTGTGTATATTCCCACTACAGATAGAACAGGGCCCAAGCTAGCCACAACTTTTAGCCAATCTTAAACCTGGGTGCATATGCAGAGCAGACATGAAAGAACTCACCAGCTTGAACATTGAATGTCCTTCTTTTCCCACACACAGATTTATTGACAGATGACAGAAGTCTTACTGACTCAAGGTGTTATTAGATATTATAAGATATTAGATATAGAAAACAAAGCCTTAAAAGCAGCTGTTCTAAATATATTCAAGGAACAACCACAAAAAATGTTTTAAAAAGTAAAAGAAAGTATAACAATGAACAGCAATAACTAAAAAATTGAAAACTTTACCAAATTGATTAACATTTTATAAAATAAAAACCAAAATGGAAAATCTTGAGTTGAAAAGTACAGCAACTAAAATGAAGGATTCACAAGAGCAGCTCAACAGCATATTTAAAAAGGTAGAGGTAAGGATCAAAAAATGTGAAGATAGACAATATAAATTTTCCAATCTGAAAAACAGAGAGAAAAAAATTTGAAAAAAAAAATGCTCAGATCCTAAAAGGCCTCTGGCGCAACATCAAGCACTCCAATATAGGTTTAGTGGGAATCCCATTAGAGAGGGGAAAAGGGGGATGAAGGGGCTTTAAAAGAAAAATTGGCCTAAAACTTGCCATATTTTATGGGGGAAAAAATTTACACATTTAAGAGGCTCAGCAAACCCAAACTAGAGTAAATAAAAAGATGTCTACATCTAGATACATTATCATCAAACTGTTGAATGCTAAAGACAAAGATCTTGAAGCAGCAAGAGAAAAATAACTTATCAATAAGGGAACATCAATATGACTAATGGCTTACTTCTTATTTGAACCAAATAAGACCAAAAGACAGCAAAATTACATATTCCAAAATGTTGAAAGAACATAAAAGTCAACCGGGGTTTCTATAGCCAGCAAAACTATCCTTTAAAACGGAAGACAAGATAAATAATTCCAAGACAAACAAAGACTGAGAGAATTTGTTTCTATCAGACCTGACTTACAATAAATACTCAAGGAAGTCTTTCAGACTGAAATCAATAATACCAGGAGGTAACTTGAATCCATTGGAGAAAATGAAGAGTACCAGAAATTGTAATTATATGGGTTAACATAAAATACTTAAACATGCTTTTTCTCGTTTTTTTTCTTAACATCTTCAGAAGACATTAGATTATATAAATCCACAATTATAACATCATATTGTTGGGTTAATATTATATAGAGATGTATATATAACAATAAAAGCACAAAAGATGTGAAAGGGAATGGACGTATATTGGAGCAAAGTTTCTATATTTTACTGAGATTAGGTTAGTATTAAAATGAAATAGACTGTGATAAGTAAAGATGAATGTTATAATCCCTAGAGCAATTACTGAGAAAATAACTCCAAAATGTTTTTTAAAAATAGAGAGAAAGAAAAAGAAATCAAAAGAGGATTTCAAATGGTACACTGAAAAATAATTGGCAGTCAAGAAGAAACAGAGGAGCAAAGGAACAGAGAAACAAAGGAACAGAGGAACAGAAAAGACCAGAGACCACCAATTGTCAGACTAGATAAAAAAGCAAGATCCAACTATATGTTTTCTCCAAGAGGCACACCTTAGATTCAAAGACACACTTAGATTAAAAGTAAAAAGATAGAAAAAGAGACACCATGCAAACAGTTAATCATAAGAAAACTGCAGTGGCTATATTAATATTAGACAATATTAAGACAAGAAATATTACTAAGGAAAAGATGGGCATTTTATAAGGCAGTCAATTCACCAGGAAGATATAACAATTATAAATGTATATGCATATAAATGTATATACATCTAATAACAGATCCTCAGAACACATGAACAAAACTATCAAAGCTGAAAGGGGAAACAGACAACCCAACAATTATAGTTGAAGATTTTAATAGCCCATTCTCAATAATGAATGGAACAACTAGACAGAAAATAATAGAAGACTTGAACAGTAGTATCAACCAACTCAACCTCACTGACAAATACAGAACACTCCAACCAATGACTGCAGAATATAATCCTTTCAAGTGCACAGAGAACTTTCTCTGGTATAGACTATATGCTAGGCCATAAAAAAGGTCTTAACAAATTTAGAAGATTGAAATAATAGAAAGTATATACTACAACTACAATGGAACAAATAGAAGTCAACAACAGAAATTTCTCAGAAATCTGAGAAATCCCCAAATGTCAGGAAATTAAATAACAAACTTCTAAATAACTCATGCATCAAGGAAGAAATAAATCACATAGGAAATTAGAAAACAATTTAACTGAATGAAAATTAAAATGAAACATATTACAACTTATGGGATGTAACTAAAAAATGCTCAGAAAGAAATGTATAGCTTTGAATGCCTATATTAAAATAAAAGTTTCAAATTTACAACCTAAGTTTCTACTTTAAGAAACTAGAAAAATCAATGAAAACCCAAAGCACGCAGAAGAAGGGAATAAATATTAGTGTAGAAGTCAATGAAGTAGAAAATAGAAAAGCAATAGTGAGAATCAATGAAATCAAATTTGGTTCTTCGAAAAGATCAACAAAATTGGCAAACCTTTTACTAGACTAACCAAGGAAAAAAGAGAGAAGAGAAGACACAAATTACCAAGTCAGAAATGAAAGAGAGAACATCACTATTGACCCTAAAAAAATTAAAAGATTATAAGACAATATTATAAACATGTTTATGCCAACACATTGGACAACTTAGATGAAATGAAAAGGTTCCTAGAAAGATACAAATTACCAGAACCAACTCAAGAAGAAATTGAAAAATCTGAATAGATTTGAAACAATTACACAAATTAAATTAGTAATTAAAAGTCTTTCCAAAAAGAAAAGCCCAGACCCAGATATCTTCAATAGTGAATTGTACCAAATACTTAAGAAATGCTACTAATTATNCAAAACTATCCTTTAAAACGGAAGACAAGATAAATAATTCCAAGACAAACAAAGACTGAGAAAATTTGTTTCTATCAGATCTGACTTACAATAAATACTCAAAGAAGTCTTTCAGTCTGAAATAATACCAGGAGGTAACTTGAATCCATTGGAGAAAATGAAGAGTACCAGAAATTGTAATTATATGGGTTAACATAAAATACTTAAACATGCTTTTTCTCATTTCTTTTCTTAATATCTTCAGAAGACATTAGATTATATAAATCCACAATTATAACATCATATTGTTGGGTTAATATTATATAGAGATGTATATATAACAATAATAGCACAAAAGATGTGAAAGGGAATGGACGTATATTGGAGCAAAGTTTCTATATTTTACTGAAATTAGGTTAGTATTAAAATGAAATAGACTGTGATAAGTTAAGATGAATGTTATAATCCCTAGAGCAATCACTGAGAAAATAACTGCAAAATATTTTTTTAAATAAATAGAGAGAAAGAAAAAGAAATCAAAAGAGAATTTCAAATGGTACACTGAACAGGAACAGAGAAACAAAGGAACAGAGGAACAGAAAAGACCAGAGACCACCAATTGTCAGACTAGATAAAAAAAGCAAGATCCAACTATATGTTTTCTCCAAGAGGCACACCTTAGATTCAAAGACACACTTAGATTAAAAGTAAAAAGATAGAAAAAGAGACACCATGCAAACAGTTAATCATAAGAAAACTGCAGTGGCTATATTAATATTAGACAATATTAAGACAAGAAATATTACTAAGAAAAAGATGGGCATTTTATAAGGCAGTCAATTCACCAGGAAGATATAACAATTATAAATGTATATGCATATAAATGTATATGCATCTAATAACAGATCCTCAGAACACATGAAAAAAACTATCAAAACTGAAAGGGGAAACAGACAACCCAACAATTATAGTTGAAGATTTTAATAGCCCATTCTCCATAATGAATAGAACAACTAGACAGAAAATAATATAGAAGACTTGAACAGTAGTATCAACCAACTCAACCTCACTGACAAATACAGAACACTCCAACCAATGACTGCAGAATATAATCCTTTCAAGTGCACAGAGAACTTTCTCTGGTATAGACTATATGCTAGGTCATAAAACAGGTCTTAACAAATTTATAAGATTGAAATAATAGAAAGTATATACTACAACTACAATGGAACAAATAGAAATCAACAACAGAAATTTCTCAAAAATCTGAGAAATCCCCAAATGTCAGGAAATTAAATAACAAACTTCTAAATAACTCATGCATCAAGAAAGAAATAAATCACATAGGAAATTAGAAAACAATTTAACTGAATGAAAATTAAAATGAAACATATTACAACTTATGGGATGAAACTAAAAACTGCTCAGAAAGAAATGTATAGCTTTGAATGCCTATATTAAAATAAAAGTTTCAAATTTATAACCTAAGTTTCTACTTTAAAAAACTAGAAAAATCAATGAAAACCCAAAGCACGCAGAAGGAGGGAATAAATATTAGTGTAGAAGTCAATGAAGTAGAAAATAGAAAAGCAATAGTGAGAATCAATGAAATCAAATTTGGTTCTTCGAAAAGATCAACAAAATTGGCAAACCTTTTACTAGATTAACCAAGGAAAAAAGAGAGAGAAGAAGACACAAATTACCAAGTCAGAAATGAAAGAGAGAACATCACTATTGACTCTAAAAAAATTAAAAGATTATAAGAGAATATTATAAACATGTTTATGCCAACACATTGGACAACTTAGATGAAATGAAAAGGTTCCTAGAAAGATACAAATTACCAGAACCAATTCAAGAAGAAATTGAAAAATCTGAATAGATTTGAAACAATTACACAAATTTAATTAGTAATTAAGTCTTTCCAAAAAGAAAAGTCCAGACCCAGATATCTTCAATAGTGAATTGTACCAAATACTTAAGAAATGCTACTAATTATTAACATACCCTTTCAGAAATTGAGGAATGAACACTCCTCAAATAATTCTATGAGGACACTCATTTTTCCCTTTATACTAAAGCTAGAAAAAAGACATCACAAGGAAAGGAAACTACTGACCAATATCCCACCTGAATATAAATGTAAGAATCATTAACAAAATATTAGCAAACCAAATACAGCAACATATGAAAAGGATGGTACACCATGACCAAATATAATTCATCTAGGAATGCAAGGTTGGTTTAACATCCAAAAATCAATAAATTTAATACATCATATGAATAGGATAAAGGGCATTAGCTATGTGATTATCTCAATAAACACCGAAAAGACACTTGATAAGATCCAATATCTATTCATGATAAAATCTCTCTATGTACCGGGAATAGAAGAGACCTTCCTCAAACTAATAAAGAGCATCCATAAAAAACCAGCACCTAACAATATATTTAATAATGAAAGCCTAATGTCTTTCCCACAAGATTAGAAATAAGGCAAGGATGTCTGTTTTCGTCACTTCTATTCAACATTCAACCTAGCTGGCACAATAAGAGGAAGGAAGGGAGGAAGGACAGGGAAAGGAAGGAAGGAAGAAAAAAGGAAGAAACAAAGGGAGGGAGGGAGGAAGAAAAGAATTAAAGACATACAAATCTGACATGATAAAATAAAATTGTCTTTACTGGCAGATAATGTGATCCTTTATGTAGAAAATCCCCAAAGAATTTACAAAACAGTAAAAACTAATATAAACAACTCCATTGACAAGATCATCAAAAAAAAAGGAAGAAAGAAAGAAGGAAAGAAAATACCTAAAAAAAAAATTAGCAAAAGAAGTGCAAGCCTTTAAATTATAGATCATTGCTGTAAGAAATTAAGGATAATCTAAATAAAAGGATAGACATTACACTTTCATAAATTGGAAAAAACAGTAGTTTCAAGATGGTATTTCTCCCCTAATTGATCTACAAATTCTGTAGTTCCTAACAAAATCTTAGCAGTCGTGCGTGCGTGTGTGCGTGCGTGTGTGTGTGTGTGTGTGTGTGTGTAACCTAAAATTTATATGGAAATACAAAGCACCCAGAATAGACACAATATTTTTTTGAAGAATAAACTTGTAACTTATACTACCTGATTTCAAAACTTACTATAAAAACAAAGTATTAAAAAAAAAAAAAAGAACCAACCAAACAAAACTGTGATATTAGGGCAAGAAGAGGAATAGAATTTAGAGTACAGAAATAAATCCTTAATTTATGATCAATCAACTTTTGACAAAGGTGTCTAGATAATTTGATGGGGTAAAAGGCCTTCTTTATAAGAAATGGTGTTGGGATAATTGGATATCCATATACAAAAAATAAATTTAGACACAGACCTAACACCATACATAAAAGTTAACTCAAAATGCATCATAGACCTAAATACAAGAGCTAAAACTGTACAGTTTCTAGAAAAAAAAAAATAGGAGAAAATCTTTGTGACTTTGGTCTGGGAAAACATTTCTTAGATATGACATTAAAATCACAATAAATAAAAGAGGAATTGATAAATTGTATTTCATCAAAATTCAAAATTTGTGTGCTTCACACAACACCAGTAAGAAAATGAAAAGACAAACCACAAGAGAAAATATTTGCAGATCATATATTGTATGAATGAACTGTATCTAGAATATATAAATAACTTTTAAAACTCAATAACAAGACAAAAAATACAATTAAAAAATGGGATTTATACTGCTTACCTCAAAGGGATTTAGTGAGAATTAAACAACATAATATGCTATGGCTCACTTTGGCACAATGTTTGGCACACAGTAAAATGGCAGTAATTGTTATGCTCAGCAAAGTTATCACTGTTTTATAAATAAACAAACTGAGCACCAGAGAAGGTAAAGAATTGTCCAAGGATACTCAGGGCATAAGCAGCATCATGGATTAGGCTGTAGTTTTGCAGTTTCCAAGGAGGATTTAGAAAATTTCACAGGTTAACTTCACACTGGGTGAGTGAAAGGTGCTCCTTGGGCCATCTCTTCCTTCAAGGTGATGAGGGATGAGGCCTCCCCTGGTGTCCTTGTTCCATCAAGGTCTGCTGGTGGGGGAAGTTGGAGCAGAGGAAGAGGGAGAAGCAGCCTGTTTTAGTGGGCAAGTCTCATGGTCTAACAGTTCTCATTCCATCTCTCCCTTGATTTTCATTAATCATTTAGACACTATTATAGTTCATTTTCAGTATTATTTGGAATAGAGAAAAATTGCAAACTGCTTTAAGTGTTCTCGACATGGCACTGGACAAATTAAGATTTATCCATAACAAATTTAATTATAAACATAATACATATTGTGAAAAATTTTAGATAGATATTATATGTAGTGACATAGAAATATATTTATATATATAGTCAAGTGAATAGTGTAGGTTGTAAAACGATATGCATATAATGGCCTCATTTTGGTTTGTATGTGTTATTTAGGTATAGAAATTATCTTGGAAGCATATATATCAAACCATTATTTCCAGTTACTTCTGGAGAATGGAATTTTGTTTGGGAAGCTGCTGTGGTTTGAATGTTCCCCCAAACTCATGTATGAACTTAACCCACAACATAGTGGTGGAAGATGGGGACTTTAGGAGGTAATTAGATTGTGGGGACTGTCCTTTGTTAATGGATTAATCCATTCATGGAATATGGTTAATTTTTTTTAAATTTTGTAAATAGTTATTTATAAATTAATTTTTAAAATAACAACAGTAAACCCATTAATGTTATTAACATCATAGAGATCATGACAACACATGTCATATAGCCTCTATAAACTCAACTACACACTTGTAAAAGAATGAGTGCAAAAAAAGGCAAATAGAAATTTAGTGTTAGTGTGAAAATAATTTCAACCCTGTCACCCCCCTAAAAGAATCTCAGAGACTCTTGAGAACCATTGCCACCGAGAAACTTAAAAAAATCTATAAATTGGGGCAAGATAATCAAGGAAATACAAAATTAAAGCCATCTGGAGATTCCATTTAATGTCCCACACACTGGGAAAAATTAATATAAAAATACCAGCTGTTGCAAAGCATGTGGAGAAATAAGAATTTTTTATACATCAGCAGTGATATAAACTGGTACAACTACTTTGGAGAGCTATTTGGCAATATGGAGGAAATTGGATTGTGCATTTTCAATAATCCAGTAACTCCACTGCTAGGTATATATGCCAGAGATATCCTGTACACATGCTTAGGACACATGTACAAGGATGTTCCTTGCAGTGTTATTTGTAACAGTGAAAAAATGGAGTCAACTATAGATCCATCAATGAGAGAATGGTAGGAAAGATATTTTGTTATTAATATAATTATTTAGATATTATAATTGTAATTATCATTGTAAATTATAATTTATAGTTATAATGGTAAATTGTAAATGTAAGTTGTAAATTTAGTTATAATGGTAAATATAATTATAATTGTAATGTATTATAATTATATTAACACAATGGAAAGCTATACTGTAGGTAAAACAATCATTAACATGGCTAAATCTCATAAACAATGTTGAGTAAAAGAAAGGATGCTATGGAAAGTTACATAAATTTTTAAACACATAAAACAACATTTTATATTGCTTAGGAATACATGTTTAAGTACGTAAAAACATAGAAACAGGGTTGGAAGGGTGCACATCAACTTAGGATACTGATTATCTCTGGAGGAAAAGTTCTGAAGCGAATATGGCAAAATATTTTAAAATCTGGGTGGCAAGTAACCAGGTATGATTATATTAGTCTCTGTATTTTTTTAAATTTTTTGAAAAACAGAGTAACAGATTTTTTTTAAATTTTTGCCCATAAAACAAGTCTTGATACATTTAAAAATATTTAGACCATAGAACATATGTTTTCTGACCACAGTAACAGCAGGAAATTTAGAAAATTCACAAATGTGTGGATATTAAACAACACTCTCCTAAATAAACAATGGGTAAAAAGAAAAATCACAGGGAAATTAGAGAGTACTTTGAGATAAAAATCAAAGCACAGCATATCAAAATTTATAGGATGCAGGGTAGATGCAGGGCAAATGCAGTGCCTAGAGGAAAATTTATACCTGTAAACACCTATATTAAAAATAAGAAAAATCTCAAACTTCTACCTTGAGAAAATAGAAAAAGAACAATCTAAAGCAAAGGCAAATATAAGTGAGAAATAACAAAGATCAGAACACAAATATATGAAATAGGGAATAAAAAACAATAGAGAAAATCAACAAAACCAAAAGTTGATTCTTAAAAAAGATCAACAAAATTTGCAAACCTTTATCTAGAATGACCAAAAAAAAAAAAAAAAAGAAAGAAAGAAAAGAAAAGAAAAAAGAAAAGAAAGAGAGAGAGAGAGAGAGAGGATTGAAATTACTAAAATCAGAAGGCAGGGCATTCTTACATTGTTATTATGGTTTTTTGTGGTGATAAGATTTAGTTTCTTTCTCTTTCTCATTTGCGTTTTTGTTCTACCAGTGCGTTTTGTTCTTTCCTGTGTACTTGTGATAGTGATTATCATTTTTCAGATTCCAGATGCAGGACTTCCTTGAGGATTTCTTGTAGGACTGATTGTGTGGTGGTGAACTCCTGCAGTTTTTGTTTGTCTGGAAAATATACTATTTTTCCCTCATTTCCAAAGGATAGCCTTGTTGGATATAATATTCTTGGCTGGCAGTTTCTTTCCTTTAGTATTTTGGTATATCATCCCATTTTCTTCTGGCCTCTAGAGTTTCTGTTGAAAAGTCTGCTGTTAGTCTGATAGGAGCTCCCTTATTAGTGACTTGATGCTTTTCTCTTGCTTCTATTAAGATTTTCTCTTTGTTTTTGAGCTTTACCAGCTTGGCTATAATGTGTCTTTGAGAGAATCTTCTTGGATTGAATCTGTTTGGAAATCTTTGAGCCTCCTGGCTGTGAAATTCTATTTCTCTCTATATACATGGGAAGTTTCCCATTATTTCATTAAATAGGTTTTCCATGCCTTTTCCTTTCTCATCCCCTTCTGGAGACACACTTAAGGTTGTCTGCTAGCTCTCTTAGATTTTCTTCATTTCTTTAAATTATTTTTTCCTTTTTTTTGTTTGTTGTTCTAGGTTATTATGAAATGACTATCTCCAGGATCAGAAATTCTTTCTTCTGCTTGTTCTAGCTTGCTGCTTAAGTTATCAGTTGTATTTTTTGTTTCATTGAATCTTTCAGTTCCATGAGTTCTGCTACATTCTTTTTTTTTTTTTTAAGATGACTGGTAAGGGGATCTTTACCCTTGACTTGGTGGTGTCAGCACCACGCTGTCGCAAGTGAGCTAACTGGCCATCCCTATATGGGATCCGAACTCATAGCCTTGGTGTTATCAGCATCACACTCTCCCGAGTGAGCCATGGGCCAGCCCTACATTCTTTTTTAATGTATTAATCTCTTTGTAAATTTCCTCCTTCACATCCTGGTTTTTTTTCTCATTTCATTATGTTGTCTAACTAAATCTTCTCAGTGAGTTTCATTACTATTACTGCTCAGAATTCCTTTTCAGTCATTTCAAGGGTTTTCTGTCCTCTAATATCTGATATTTGAGAATTACTGTATTCTTTTGGTGTCGACATATTTTCTTGGGTTTTCATATTTCTAGTGTCTCTATGTTGATGTCTGGTCTTCTGGT
>NW_007729663.1:312302-313823 GCF_000696425.1 Galeopterus variegatus
AAAAGAAAGCCAGGTAAGAGACTACTCAAGTGACAAATGAAGACCCAAACCTACTCCCAAATCGAAGTGGGAGTAGAAAGAAGGCTATGAATCTGAGATCTGTTTTGGTAGCTGCAGAAAACAGAATCAATATTAACTTAATTGTATAGTTTGGGCAACTTGATATTTAGCAATGCCATTATCTAAGAAATGCAGCTCAGAGACAGAAACAGCAGATGGAGAGTTTGATTTTTTATAATCCCACAGAAAGTTTCTAGAGCAGATTTATGCAAATCGAGCCTCTGAACTATGCTTGGAATGCCATTTACCTTTGCTTGTGGAAGTGAGATCTTAATAAGCTAAAACTGAATCAGTCCGTTTCTCCTGGCTCTCAGAGACATTGGCAATAGGAACAGTGACATTTGCAAGAGAAACATTTCGAGAGGTTTTACCTGGGGAAGAATTGGGAAAGCTGTACTAATCATGAAGAAATAAATGAGGAACCAAGAAACAAAGGGGATTACTAAAGATACTACCTTCTTCTCTTTTCCCTCTTTCATTTTGTCATGTTTCAACATAACAAAGAAAGGTTTTCCGAAGTCCCTCTCAGGGTGGATTCAGCATGGAGCCAAATATTTCTTTATTTTGCTACTTGACCCATAGGCAAACACTAGAGAGAAGCATTTCAAGTGCCCTGACCTTAAACATAGTAGGTTATAGACTAGACCTATTAGCTATGATTTTCCTGAATTGTTACATGTAACAAGGTCTAAAATTTCACAACCTCTGATGTCCAAAGTTAGATTTTGTCCACGGTTTTCTTTTAAACATCGGACAAAAGAGAATGAAAACTAGTGATATTGCCTGATTAAATTGCCTGTTGTGAGAAGATATTCAATGTCTTAGACACATAATACAGCTGTGAGTCACTCAACATATCATCCGATCCTCTTGAAATGATCCTCATGTGGTTAAATTCAACAGAGGGAAATTGCTCCAGGATCTCACAGATACCGTCACTGCTTTTACTCTTTCTTGGGTAAAAGTGGTGAAAGAATGGGGAGGGAGAGGAGTATGATGGGGTTATGGGAGAGAGCAATCACTTTTGGACAAAGAATTTTCTTTCAGTCTCTTCCTTTAAAGTTTTGACTGATTATGTTTACTTTCACTCACCTGAAATGATTAATAAGAGTGTGGCTTCACGAAAGAATTTTGTGTCAGCATAATTAAGACATTTTTCCCTGAACTTTTTTCAATGTCCCCAAGACATAATCACTAGGTCATTTTGGAATCGTGTGCTCAGGAAGATGGATATTAGGAGTTTCAATGGGGAAATTAGGCCCACAGTTTAGTCTGCTCTGATTTATGAATTGCCCTTTAAGGAAATATAGTGGTAGTTGAACATAGATTTATGGGAAGTCAGTGTTGTTCAGAGAGTGTATTCAGTGGAGGGAGTATTAGTCTAACAGTCAAACTCAGCTCTGAGTCAATGTGTGACTCGGTCTCTGGTTTCTCGTCAATCATCAAATGGCTCTTGAGCAC
>NW_007729664.1:0-278 GCF_000696425.1 Galeopterus variegatus
AACAGACCAATAACATGCAGCAAGATTGAAGTGGTAATCAGCAGTCTCCCAACAAAGAAAAACCTGGGACTGGATGACTTTACTGCTGAATTCTACCAAAGATGTAAAAAGGAACAAATAGCAATTCTCTCCAAACTATTCCAATAGCAATTCTCTCCAAACTATTCCAAAAAATTGAAAGAGAAGCCATTTTCCCAAATGTATTTAATGAGGCCAACATCACCCTGATACCAAAACTAGGCAAAGATACAACAAAAAACAAAAGCTACAGGTCAATA
>NW_007729664.1:3372-18918 GCF_000696425.1 Galeopterus variegatus
ATATATATATATATATATAGCTGGAGGCCTATATACTATCTGACTTCAAATTATACTACAAATCTATACTAACCAAAACAGCATGGTACTGGCATAAAAATAGACACACGAACCAATGGAACAGAATAGAAAAACCAGGAATCAACCCAAGTGCTCACAGCCAATTGATCTTTGACAAAGGCAACAAGAACATACATTGGGGCAAAGCTGCCTTTTCAAGAAATAGTGCTGGAAAAACTAGATATCCATATATAGAAGAATGAAACTAGACCCATACCTCTCACCATATGCCAAAATCAACTCAAAATGGGTTAAAGACTTAAATATAAGACCTGCAAATATAAATCTCCTAAAAGAAAATATAGGGGATACACTTCAGGAAGTAGGACTGGGTAAAGACTTATGAATAAGACCCCCAAAGTACAGGCAACAAAAGAAAAAAGAAACAAATTTAATATATCAAACTAAAAAGGTTCTGCACATCAAAAGAAACAATTAATAGAGTTGAAAGACAACTTACAGAATGAAAGAAAATATTTGAAAACTATGCATCCAACAAGGGATTAATATCCATAATATACAAGTAACTCAAACAACTCAACCATAAAAAAACAATAACCCAATTAAAAAATGAGCAAAACGGTGCACTCACTGGTTGAACGTGGTGCAGACCACACTGTGCTGAGGGTTGGGATCCCCTTACCAGTCAAAATAATAATAATAATAATAATAATAATAATAATAATAATAATAATAGGCAAAAAAGCTGATTAGGCATTTCTCAATGGAAGACATACAAATGGACAACAGACACATGAAAAAAATGCTCAGCATCACTAAGCATCAGAGAAATGCAAATCAAAACCAAATTGAGATATCATCTCATCCCAGTTAGACTAGCCATTATCAAAAATCAGAGAATAACAAATGATGGCAAGGATTGCCTAAGTCCAGCTTCAGCGAGAGGTGGGTACCCAAAAAGGGATGAAGAGGATCGGCAAAATAACAACACAGACAGAGACCTCAATGCATCACTATGCATGTTCTCTCTCTGCGGGCTGTCAGCACTTTCGAGCTGGAGCCCACTAGAGCATGAGACAATGCCTTTTATTTAAATTTACAACTCTGCAGGGGGGCTTTGGGTATTATTTTTATTACATCAGCAAGCTTGAGTCAATAATTCAAAAAGCACGGGGGAAACTCTTTTGGTGGTCAGCCAGTTTTCTCCCTTTGTCAGCACGTCTCAGGTGATTAGCTCATGCTTCCTTTTCTTGGTATCAGGTTATCAGATTGGAACCATCTTCTCATTGTCCTGAAGTTAACCTGTGACCTTTTTCTGTTGGCAAGCTGTGGTTAATATCTACCCTATTAACAGGGTGGCGGCTATTGTGGTTACAAAGTGATAGACAATACTATCATATGACCTATGTCTATTGCTAAATGTAAGTACAAATTTGCTAAAAGGAACAATGCTAACATTTAAATTCTAATGGGGGTCTAATGATTTTATGTTCTAATGGAAAGAAAACGAACAATGGATATTTGAGCAGCAGCATCATGCACATTTTGAGGTTATGCATTGGCAGTGGCCGTGTAATCTTGATCTAAATGTTAAAGTGTCCCTGCGCACAGCACCATCCCTCACAAAACCAAGTGCACTCTCTTATTCTTCTAAGATCTAATTTTGCAGGTTTCATAATTTTACGCATATATTTTTATCCCAATACCTGATTTTTAATGATTTATTAAGACTGGACACCACCAAGTAAAGGGGGTTCTACAGTTTCGTTCCCATATAATTAATTTGTCCCAATCATATAATTTCTCATTAATGCCAACCATTCTCTTGCCATTAATACAATCTCCAGTAAATGATGAATGCCAACTTACATCATATTTTTGACGTCCCCTAGGGGGATACCAAATTTTTCCTTTCCCCATTTTGTATCCCATATATCCATTCACCCAGATGGTAGGGAGAGGATGGGGATTTCTTTTTTGAAGTATTTCACCTGTATGGGCTGCAGCTCATGTTTAGTCATGAGCAGTGCTTTTGAGGCATATGTTGGTGTGGTCAATTTGTCATAAAGGGATAATTTAGAATTATCCAATTTACCTGGATCCTCTGTCAGAATGTTTAGTTCAATGACCGCAAAATCATTTGTGTTATTTTTTAAATCTTTTGGGGATTTAGAGAACTGCCATACTAACCAAAACATCGAAAGAGAAAGCAAAAGCAGTACCGTGAAGCTGAGGCAGCAGCCCTTATGGTTGCAGCAAGTGCTCGTAGCTGTGGCCTTGCCAACAGCTCTCCCTCTGGCAGCCTTGCCAACTCAGAGAGGGCAGCCCAAGCTGATTCCTTTAGGATCCTGCCATGGTGTGGACCGTGCCAAAGGATGTGGAGAAAGGAATGGAAATCATCATGTTGAAGGGATATCTGCACTCCCACATTTGTCACAGCTGTATTTACAATAGACAGCAGTTGGAACCATCCTAAATGTCTATCCATGGATGACCTGATAAGGAAAATATGTTTGATGAAATACTACTCAGCTATAAAAAAGAATGAAATTCTGCCATTCACCACAACATACATGGGCCTGGATAAAATTATATTAAGTGAAAAAGCCAGGCACAGAAAAGAAATACTGCATGTCCTCACTCACAAGTGAGAGTTTAAAAATAAACAATTAAATTAAAAAAAGAACAATCACATAATTTATTGAACTTTCAAAGGGAGAGAACAGAACCGAGGCTGCCAGAGATGGGAAAGGGGGAGGAGGGGTGATTAGGGAGAAATTGGTAAAGGACCAGAAAAAGTAATTACACTGTGTAATGTTGAATATAGTAATTATCTTGATTTGAGTATCACATATTGCACAGAGGTATTGATATTCAACGTTGTACCCCACAGATATGCTCAGTTATGTTTCAATAAAATTAAAAAAAAGAAAAGTTGTTGGCATAAACCATGAGTCTTTTCCTTTTGATGGATTTATTTCCCCCCTCTTAGTCTCATATACAAAAATTCTCTGGGGGCATTTCTTTTTATTTTTAATTAAATACTGAACATTTATCCAAAAAGTTGATACTCTGGGTAATCTCATATTTTCGCTTTTGCTTGCGATTAGATGGGGGCAGTTAACCTTAATGTAATGATAAACAAGTTGAATTGAGAATTCATATTTGTTTTTCTCAAACTTTATGCCTGGTTCATTCAATCCTATGCCATAGCCATTCAGTGCATTAGAGAACTGGCTTATTTGTATATAGGCCCAGATTTCTGGTGGGCTCCCACACTCATCAGTGATCACAGTATGGCCACAATCCAAGTTCAGCTTCTGAGCCTCTTAGAAGCAGTTCTCTGATTGTCTTCTTAAGCAGTTTATGGTAATGAACAGAAGAGATTACTACTTCCTTAAAGGCAACCAGTCTCAGTTTTGACTTATACTCATCTTCAAAAAGAACATGGAAAAGTAGAATTAAATGATAATATGTGTGGGAGATAATACAAATCTTTCCATGAAGTTTTGGAAGTACTCTTGCAATCCCCTTCTCTATGGGATCGTTTTCTCTCATGGTTTGCTTGCCTTGGTAGGTCTGAACTCCAGTTTTTATTTCCCAAGCGTGTGAGACTTCCAGAAATTCTACTTAGCTGTCCCTTTAGACCAAGCTTTCTTCTTGGCTTGGATTTAACATGAATGACTTTTCCTTCTTTGATAGATCTCATCTAAATCTTGGCTACCTTGGTAACTTTCTGACTGCTTCAAACATTTTATTTTTATTTATTTATTTTGGCGGCTGGCTGGTACAGGGACTGAACCCTGGACCTTGGTGTTATCAGCACCACGCTGTAACCAAAAGAGCTAACTGGCCAGCCCAAACATTTTATTTTTGATCCAACTTTTCTAGTTGTACCCAGTGGCAGATTTGATTTTCTGCAAACTAATCTATCACGCTGAAAAATAACTGTTTTCTCTCTGCTTTTTCTCTCAATGTCTAGCTCATTAACTCTTTTATTTTTATTTATTTATTTGTGTTTTTTTTTTTTTTTTTTTTTTACATTTCTTTAGTTTATTTAGACTGACTGATGCATGTGTTTCCAAGCCTCTCAAAGGTTAATTGTGGGCAGAAATCCTCACAATCAATATCAGACAGACAGACATCTGAAAAAGCAAGATAATTTCTCATTCATCAGACCACAGTCATAGCATTTGGAGCTACATGTTTATTTCTGCTCCTTCAAAGAGCCTGTAAGAAGCTAAGTTTCCACTTTGATTTTAAGGGAGTAAAACCCATCAAGTAACTTAGTCATCTCCAAAAGAAGGTTTCTCATTAACATATGCTAGGGACATCTTACTGACATCTAAAGTGGTTCTTAAACCAGGTCTTACTGGAAGGTAGAAAAGAAAAATTCTACGGTGATTAACATTAATATTTCTTCTCAACTAAAACATTTCTGAATCTGAGAAAATGCCATTTCAGTTCTGAAGGGTTTATTTATGGTAGCTATAAAGTGGTGCCGGAACAACCACCCCAAACCTACAGTATCAGTGTGTTGTTATTCATGTCTCATTAATAGGTCACCTTCTTGGAATGTCCATGCCCATGACTTCATAAAAGGAGCTAAAGTGCTAATTTCCCATTGTGTTCAGTATATGTTTTCAACATTCATAGTTCAAAGTGTATGTCAGTATGCCAGTAAAGTCAAATAGAGGCATCAATTATATTTTTCTTTCGGAGATACTGTTTGCAAACTACGGTCATAAATGCATTTATTGCAGTTGAAATACTGATGTTGAAGAGATAGATTTGGTTTGGAGAGCTCGATCTCAATACAGAGAATCCCCATATACTCCATGCCCAGTTTCCTCTACTCTAATTGTCTTTTTAAATGATGCTAATTTATTATACTTTAATTTCTGTGTCATTTCTTTTTTAAGTAGAGAAAATAATATATGTTAAAGTAATAAAATTGAAATTGAAATATAAAATAGATAATGAATATCTATTTGACTTCTGGATACTTAAAGACCTTTTATTATAGAAGTTAAACTGGAATTGTCCATTAGTTCAGGTTTCAGTCATCACTAAAATTATACCTGGGCATTAGTTCTTTTTTTTTTTTTTAATGCTTTGGAGCTACCCAATCAGAGAGCTGATTGCTCTGCTCTCATTCCAGTACTCTGAAGCAATATTAATCCTCCCTGAAAATGAACACTCTCCTTCATTTTCACTGGTATAAAAATCAATATCAATTTTTAAAAACTCCTTATAAACATGATAGATTCAAATAAAAAAAAGAGCGATAGATTCAAATTAGAAAATGGTACTACAATTGGACAGAAAATATCAACACAGATAGCTCTGATGGAAAATTTACCAAAATGATATATGGCCCAACATTCTTATCAGATTTTTAAACTCTTCAGTTTTGTATGGATTTGCAGAACACAGTTCTACCCCACCAGAGCTGTCTATGCTTTATAATTTCCCTGTTTATGAAGACTGTGGCAGCTAGATGGTGTTTCTGGAGCCTGCTCTTCCATTTGCTAGGTCCTTCTGGAACTGGGGTGCAAAAGAAAAAGTATGAGGTCTTCCTCTGGATGCCTTGTAGCCGGTGCAGGATTTCTGTTGCTTCTGGAAAGCCTCGCACGGCCCTTCCTCCAAAGCAATGCATGTCATGCTCACACTTGCATGATCCAGTTTGCAAGTGTCATCTTCACAAGCTCATCCGCTACTAGTCTCATGTCTCTTATCGCTGAACTTAGAATCCCTACACATCTAGTGAATGTACATGTGTTTCCATGGCAACCACATCAGAAAATCCGGGCACAGGCAAGGGATTCAGGGTCTATTTGTCTATGATGATTTTACCTAACTCAGTGAAACATAGGAACACAAGGGGTTGAGTTTGCAATGAATCAATAGCTTCCTTTTCTTTCAAAAAAAAAAAATTGTCCAGCAGCTTTTTCTGTTGGTCACAGGAAAACAAGTAGTGGCAGATATCTGCTCAGCCAGCCTCAAGACACATTGCATTAAATCTGTGGTGGTGTGCAAGTTATGTACAAATAAATAAATACTTTAATGCTCTTCCTATGCAAGCATGACATGATTGTTGCAAAAGATTCAAACATTGAAATGCACAATGAAGAAAATGAGAAAACGTTCATCTTTCTCCCCCAGAGTACTTCCCCCAGGTAACTACTGCTGGCCTTCCAGTGCCCAGCCTTCCAGACTCAGATTAACAGTTAAAATTAAAAGCAGATGGTTAACAGGCTTAGGACAGGTTTACTTGTATGGGATCATACTGAATACATAAGCCATTTGCAGTAGGTCTCCTCTTGGCCTGGAATATATTCGTCTTCTACTCCTTCATCTCACCCAAGCCTCTGCTAAAATATTGCTTCTACAGAAAGGAATTTCCTGAGCAACGTAACTAAAATAGCAACAGCTCGCTCTGCAGTTGTGGGTCATCTGCACTTTTTTGTCTGCTTTATGTTCCTTTGGAGTGTAACCATTGCCTGGAGGGTTGCTACATATTTGTTTATGGATTTGTTTTATTGACTGTCTTTCCTTACTTAACATAAGCCTCATGAGGACAGAAACTTTATCTCCTTGAGTCACAGTTGTGCTGTAGTGCCCCTGTTCCTGCACACATTGGGACCTCAAAAAGTATTTTTGAATGAATGAAGGAATAAATGAACAAATGGATGAATGTCAACTACCTGCTATGTCAGATCTCTTCTCTCATATCCTGTGCTTATAGCACACATTTCTAATCACCTGCAGCAATGTGTTTTCCCCATTTGGTCTACCCGTCATTTAGGAACTCTTCTTTACCCAGTGCTTTAAGAAGCTGTTGACAAGATGTGGAGTTGCTGCTCAATAACAAAACATTCATTTCCCTAGTCTAAGGCCTAACGTCTATTACTTCAAGAACTACAGAAGCTTGACACCAGTAGATCATATGCTCATAAGACTGTGAACGTAATTTCCACTCATTATTACTTTCATAATTGAGCTCACCTTCATTCTCCATGAGATCAGGAAAGAAACACTGAAAGAGTTAAATTTATAAGAATAACAGATCTTCTAACGGTTTTTGAATCTGGTTCCCAAACTTGCTAGTTCCTTTTACTTTTTTCCAATTCTTTTTTTTTTTGTCTTTTGTCTTTTTCCGTGTCCAGCAACGGATCGCAACCCTCAGTGTTGCCCCCGTACCGGACCGGGGACCGGCAACGGGATTGCAACCCTCGGTGTTGCTCCCGCGCCTCGCTCAGCCAGTGAGCGGGAACCGGTCTGTATGTGGGATCCGAACCCTCGGGCGGGAGCGCTGCCACGCTTCCCAAGCGGCGCACTTATCCAGTGCGCCACCGGGCTGGCCCCATTTTTTCCAATTCTAAAATTGAGGTAATAAGATCTACTCCATAAAGTTGAGTTGTGAGAATTTTATGTTAGTATAGGTAAAGTACTTAGATATCTGTCACATGATAATTTTATAAGTTTTCTCTTATTATTGTTAATGTTGTAGTTATTTTATTATGTTTTAATGTTCAATAATAAGAACTTGTATTATTTTTACATTCCCATCACACAATATATAAATTTTCTCTGTTTTTAATATTGCTGTTTTAGTAAAAATAATATTTCTCTGGTTAATATTTCTGTTTTTAACTTACAGCTGTAAGTTCTTAAGAAATGAATTTTAAATGTTTTGACAACTCTTCAAAAAATACATTTTATACTTTGATCAATACATATACGCACATGCATGCTAGAACAAAATTTCTCAAGTATAGATTTACCCTTATTAGCTGCCATACTGTCAATTATTTCTTATTCCCTTCTGGTCTTTTCTATTTGGATCTGTTCTGTTTTATTCTAACCTAGTATTATTCTATTTGATATACAAAATAAATGTTGGTTCCAACCCATTAAATTTATTTCAAACCACCGGTATTCTGTGACCTGCAGCTTGAGAGACACCATCCTGGAAGCAGACTTCAGGGAAGCAAAGCATATTAGATATTTACTTTTTCCTTCCCAGCTTTCTAAATGAGTCATCAGAATTTTTGTATTCAATTGTATTTTTTCCTTCTGGTTTCAGATTATTATATTTCTATTTTTTCTGTGGTTAATCTTGAAATTCTAACAGGCACTTAGGTTTAACCCAGGCAACTTCACTCATATAATGCGTATTGCCTTTTTATAATTTGTTTTCTGGTTTTTCTCTATATTCCTATTTATATAGTCTAATATTCAAAGCATCAGTTTACACTTTTACTGAAAAATCTCAATTTTAGGGCATAGACGATTTCTCAAAAAAAAAAAAAACTTAAAAAAAGAACCAATTGTAATTAGAATTCTCCGAAAACAATTTGTTTCAACTATTTCTAAGATTAATTAGACAGATATTGTGGTTGCAGGTATTACTTCTTTTTTTGAGAAGTATATGAAAATTTAGTAAGGTATGTTTGGAAACTAACTCACCACATTAAAGACATTCCAGTTTAAATCCCAGTTGTCCACCTACAACCAAATGACTTTGGAGAAATCTCTGAATCTTTCACTATTTTGGAGTCATGGTACATAAAATAGAGTTGCTAATTTCTACCAAATAAAATTGTAATAACGATGAATAAAGTTATCTCCCCTGTGTTGTAGAGAAACATAGTGTACTTCAGACTAAAAAGATATTCAAATAAAATCTTTATGTCATCTTATTATTTTATTAAACTAGAGGTCCTAAAATATTTATTTTTAAAAAAAAAACTGTTTATTGAGGATCTCACCAAGTTCTGAGTCATGGTGAGTAGTTTATATGATAAATTGTTAAACAATACATCTTCCTTTTTGTAAATTTTAGTGTCTTACTACTGATTCAGTCAGTATTAATAAAAAATCTGACTTTTATTGGTGTTTATATGTTATAGTTTTTATATAAATTTTGTTGTAATTATTCAATAAAACATAACAATTAGGTTGTTTCAGAAATATATTAGTCTTTAATTATGAAGTTATTCTCTTTCAAGTATAATTTAGGATATGCGAAAAGGCTATATCAACATAGAGATTCATTCATTAATATTGAAAGGAATTTATGCTGTGTTAACCTAAAAAGAAACAGAGGCTAAGTACATATATCCAGGATTTATTGAGACAATATGACAATTGCAATCAGGGAGACACATAGTCAGGTACCCCTGAAAAATGTGTTCCAAAGAGGACCAGCAGAGCTTAATATTTTATAATCACAAGAAATGGGGAGGGTCAAAGGAGAGAGAGAGAAAGACAGCCCCACCTAATTACCTTATCAGGTTTTCTACTGGTTGTACATGACATACAAATTTGGGATTGTTACTAGGTTATATCCTACATGCTGGAATCTAGGGTAAGGGTCATAGAAGTATTCTAGGTTATTGTATGGTTTTCTGGCACCATTATGGCTGCTTTTAAGTAAAGTGGTCTTTATGATAACATTTTCCAGGACAGGTGGACGTGAGTACTGACTTATTCCAGATCTCACTAGACACTTTTTTTTTTTTTTTTTTTTTACTTTTTCCTATAATTTAGCTGACCTGGTCAGAGAAGATTCTTTTGGTTATCAGTTACATGCACGATAACCAAGAATAAATTTCATTGAGGCTGTTGTTTCTATTCTTGCATGGTTTCAGGTGCTAAAGAAAACATCCCCATTCTAATACTTCCACCTTTATAAAGGCGGAATCAATGATTAAACCACATTCAACATAAGAGATTTCACTTTACAACCAAATTTCCTATAACTCATTAACTTTTATTGAAAATGCCTAAGGAATTCTTGTATTTAAATGTAAAAAGAAAAAAAAAATAGAAAAACAGAATTGGTAAAATCTTAATGAGGCATTCACAAAAGACAGACATTTTCTCAGAACAATTTCAAAGTAATTATTTTTAGAGAAGCAGAACTCCTCTAAGAAGATGAATTTCAAATGGTGAAACTTCCATGATTACTCACAAAGGTCAGGGGGTTGTTTTGCTTCTGAAGTTTGCAAACATAAAAACTTATCTTAAAATAGTCATAAAAAAAACCCATTCAATATGTTAACTCACAATGACTTCTGCTCCACTTTGTAGGGTTCTCCTCTAAGTGAGAAAAGATGTTGGGGTTTAAATTCAGGAAAACGTCCTACTATGTGTATTAAGACCATGTTATTTGTGCTCAGTGGAGGAGCTGGGAAGTAGGAGGCATTGCAGTAGAATGAAGAAGGGAAGTGTTGTTGGCAGAATAATGCCCCTCCACCGATATCCATGTCTTCATCCCCGGAACCTGTGAATATATTGCTACATTGCCAGGGGATTAAGGTCACAGCTGGAATTAAGGTTGCTAACCAGTCAACATTAACATGGGAATATTATCTTGAGGTACCACTGGGTCTGTCCATCCTCCGCTCTCTCTGACCAGGACAAAATGCCCTGTAGGGTGCAGCTGCCTCCCACACTACTCCCTCCACACTATGTGCTGCTCAATCTCTTCACTCTTGTTTCTTCTTTCACCTGAACATTTTCCCTAGGAATCCACGGACTGTCCATTCTTATAAAACCCCATTAAGCCCATAGCATGCATGAAACCTTTTAGGTCCAAACCACAATGGCACACACAGTCGCGTCTACCTCTTCTACATACTGTATTTTGTCGTGCCTTCCAAACTGCAAGCTCCCCAAATGACAACTAGTAGATTTTTAAAATATGTAAGTTACCCAGAATAGAGTTTGGTTCACAGTGGAAAACAATAGTATACACTGAGTTTCAATTAATCTTACTGTGTCCCTCACAGATGTTCCCACCACCTGGATTGCTATTATGGATTACTATATTCCAAAGCTAATGTAGACAAGGCTACATGTTTTACTTGGTGTTAGCAAGTCACTTCTCACATAGTGTCAACTGTTCAGGCTTTGGCTGCTTTGTCTTCCCTAACAAGAATACTGTGAGACTAATTCTTCTCTAGGTGACAGGTTGAAAGCTTTAGGGGCTAGCAAAACACGAATATATCTATTGGGGCTCTTTGCATTTTGCTAACTGATCTCAAACATATGCCTTTCTGTACACTAAATGTGAAATTTTCTTTCCAGGTGTTTACAGTAAGTCTATGTAAACACATACGTGGAAAAGATAACAAGTATTTTTTTCAAATAAAATGTTAGGTTTTTGTTGAAGCTATTTAAGGCTCAAGAATAACAGAACACAGTATCCTAACTCAGAAGTGTGCCCTACCTGTAAAAATGGTGGTATATATGATTACAAATCTTTAGTAGGTCATTCAGCTGTAAATAGAGAAATGTAATTGGCTTTCAAAAATATTTTTTGGTTTCAGCAACACTTAGAGTCCAATTTCAACTGGCAGGGATGAGTGATATTTTTCTTGGCCAATTTCATAGAGAATGGGGAAGAGAAATCACATGTATCAGTTTTCTTTCTTGCCTGCCTATTCATATTTTCAAGAGATCTGTGAGAAATAGTGCTCAAATTGTCTCTGACAGTGCTGTGTTTCTGATCAAGTGAAAAAAAGTGCAAAAAGGGAAACAGACTTTTTTTAGAACCCCAAACAAAATTACTAAATAAATTTGGCAAATAGTGCATATAGATATGTTTGGGGAGTTTTAGTGTTTTATCTAATAAAACGATGTTTATTCAAAAATACCTTACCCATTTAATGGAAATTGAAAAGATCATCCACCTAGAAATTATAGTTTTATTTACCACTTACCCAATGAAAGTCCCTCTCTTTGTTTTCCCTTCCCTTTGTAAGAAGTTCCTATTTAAAAACTTCCAGCATACAAAGAAATGTAAAGAATAGTATAGCAAACCAATAGGTATTTGACACTTAGCTCAAGGAAAATACAATAAAATATGTAAATGCAATTAAAACTCCCTGTATACTCTTTTCAAATTTCATTCTGCTCCTTTCCTTCGAGAGTTAACAGAGATCCATTTGGTGTTTGTTTCATGCTATTTCATTATGCTTTTAATTAATAATATAAATTGAACCTTGGTAAAGAATCATTAAGGAAAGAACACTTTACATGTCAAATGCAATTGAGCATAGGCTATTAACCCACTGCCTCACCTCTCTGTGGTTTGGTAGAGTCTGCACAGAGACCTGGTCACTGGTTCTGGGACCTGATCACAGGTTCCAGCACCCTAGTTTGGCTGCACATGAGGGATACAAACTGAACCCTCATGCCCCAGCCAGTCACTTGACAACTTTGTTTCCCTTTTGCAACTGTGTCCACCAGGGGGTGCTGAAGAAGACAGTGGATGATAAAAAACTATTTCCCAAACCTTGAAAAAAAGAATTATAAATGGTGAAATGCTAGCATCTTCATGTCTACATAGCGATGATTAGTTTAGTCATTCAAAACTTAATTTTACTAACAATTTCTGGAAGAACTCATTCACTTCCCTCCATAACCCGATGCTATCAAAGAGTTCCTGCAAGTGTGTGTATGTGAATGTTTGTGTGTCTTCTTTCTTTCCTTTTTGTTATCTTTAATTCAACAGAATATGAGCCTGGACATTTTTAGCAAACATGAGATTTATTAAATATCTGCAAGGGAGTGTACAGCTATGAAACGAGAGAGAGAAATGAACATCAGTCGATGGTACAGGAATGAGTTTCTTTACATTGATTTTTGTTTCCCATCTCGTACATACCTTTGTTCAAATCTTTGAGTTTTCGGGTTGCAGGAAAAATAATCCCAGTGCTCTATTGTGGGTCATATGCTTCTCCCTTGTTCTTTTCCACCAGAGCATATCCAATGGGGGGAGAGTTTTATCTCCAAAGGTCCTTGTTACCAAAAGAAAGGGGAATGGACAGTAGGTGGTCAAACTAAAGTTTCTAGCAGTCGATAGGTGAATGGTTACCAGGATTATGAATCAATAATCACATTTTTTAAGTCTACTGTATGCCTCAATTTAAGCTAGATAGTAATATTAATAATAACTAACCACTGAGTGTTTACTACCGCCAGATGCTATTGAGCTTAACATATATTGACTCATTTAATCTTCACTACCGCTCTTCATGGTAAAGATCTGTTTTTATTCCCATTTTAAGGATGAGAAAAGTGAGACAGAAAAAGCTCACACAGTGCATGAGCAGTCAAAACTCAAGCCCCAGGAATCTGACTTCAAAGTATACTCTCTCAATCATTACCCTGAATGGTGTTTTGATGCTCAGAGATCAAAGAGTTCACATGTAAAAATATCAACTCCAAAGCTCTTAAAAAGAATGACGCCAAAGCTCACGAGTTGACTCTATCCTGATGATTCTCAATGTTATTTTCACTGGTTCCCATGAGAACCACTATTAGCCATGGTGTGGATTTGTGACATCTATGTGACAAATGCAGTCATAATGTGTGAAGAACTCCCCTGAAGTCCATTACCCAGAATTTATGTTTGTGACCCAGGCCTGGCAACACGAATAGGTTCTCCAGTGACGTTATTAAGGTATTCATGGTATGAACTACTAGTCAGCAATAAGAATTGCAAGTTAAAGTATTTACTTTAGCATGAGGGCTGCATAATTTATTGAGCTAACAATGTTCTCAGCCTATTACTCTTCTGGCACTATTGTGACATTTCCTGGGGCACAAAATTATATTTTACTTTTACATTTAGCTGATATAGAGTCCAGTACATGGGGGAAGTAAAACATGGTAGTGACTATGGCCATGGTTGCTTCCCGGCTGTCTTTAGGATCAACGGGGAGGACTGGGAAGTCACTGCTTCATCACTGTAAATCATCCTTATCTGGAGACCAGAAATTGTCAGGCCTGCATTGAGTTTTGTGTTCTGGAAAAACAAAGTTGATGGCATTTAGGACAAAATAAAGAACATCTGAAAATTAATGCAAAAGAAGCTGGAACAAAACTCATTTTCCAATTCTGCTTTTTTCTTGATTAATGCAGTTTATTCTCTAATAAAACAGAAAAGCATTTAAAACATTTTTATCGTCTATGTATTTTTTGGAAACTATCAGCAACTCAGCAGATCTAGAAAAAAAAACAGTTAATTAATCAAAGATATTTATCAAGTACAAATACATATAGTGTTTTATATAATATTTTAATAAAAACTATATGCACTTCATTCCACATTCTATAATATTAAAAGAGAAAAGCAGACACATGCAGAGAAGAAACACATTATCAAATATTCCTGGGTCAGTTATTCTCAAACTTTGCTGCACATTAGGATCACCTTGGAGTGAGGTTAAAAATCCTTGTGACAAGACCAAACCATGTATCAATGAAGTCAGAATCTTTGAGGGTGGGACCGGGCAACAGTGTTAGTTTGAACCTTCCAAAGTAGTTCCAGTGTGCAGCCAAATTGAGAATCAGAGTCCTATACAAGTATGTCTCACTCTGGGAAAGTGGTTCTCAAATATTTGTACATATCAGAAGCACTTGGAAAGCTAATAAAGATTGTGTGTACAGGCCTACCCTCTCTGAAGTAGGTTAAGGCTTGAGCTCCCACATTTCTTACCAAATTCCCAAATGATTCTTATATACACTAAGTTCCAGAACCATTGCCACAGGTGGCCAAAATAGAGATATGCACGTCAGAGTCAGCTGCGGAATTTTAAAAATATTACCCGCCCCCATCTCCAAGGATTCTAATTTAATTGGACTAAGTGGAGCCCAGGAATTTTTTTAAATAATCTTTTTTTTTTTTATCAAAACAAAATAAAAAATTTTAGACAAGCGCATAAATCAAAATATGTACATTTTGGTCAATCTATACAGTTTACATTTATACAATTTAAACTCAACCATATACTACTGCCAAGACCAAGAAGTATGAGCACTGGTGAAATCCCACTGTGAGGAGTCCTAAAATGGTTGAGGACACACACCCTGACCCTGTGATGCTGATGTCTGACACCAGCAATTGATTTGGCCTGTTTATAACTTCGTGCAAGTACAGTGATGCAATCAGTGAACACTCACGTGTGCTCGTTCATGCCAGGCCTCTTCTGTCCAATATTAATTTTACCAGATTCATACAGACGATTGTAACAGTAGTTCCAATAGTTTCTATGATTGAATTATATCTCATATTATGAATATTTCCTACTATTATTGAACGTTGGGCTGTTTCCTGTTTGGAGCTCTAATGAATGTTTCCTTGTTTTAACAGTAATTTGTATGTATTTGTATGTTATAGAGTGTTGTACCAATATATGCATATACTGTACATTGATTCACTTTTTTTTTTTTTTTTTTTTTGGTAGAGTATGTGGATCTGAATCCTTTTTTTTTTTTTAATTTTTATTTTGTCAATATACAATGTAGTTAGTTATTGTGTCCCATCACCAAAACCTCCCTCCCTCCTCCCTCTCCCCCCTCCCACCCCGGTGTGTCCCCTCCATTTTCTTGTTGTAAGAACTTCAAAAAAAAAGTTGTGGTTGTTATATCTTCCTCTCCCCCCCCCCCCGGGTTTTTTTTTTTTTTTTTTTTTTTTTTTTTTTTTTTTTTTTTTTTTTTTTTTTTTTT
>NW_007729664.1:19610-24361 GCF_000696425.1 Galeopterus variegatus
CCCAAAACCCCCCCCCCCCCCCCCTCTCCCCCCTCCCACCCAGATGTGTCCCCTCCATTTTCTTGTTGTAAGAGCTTCAAAAAAAAAAAAAAGTTGAGGTTGTTAAATCTTCCTCTCCCCCCCCAGTTTTGTTGTTGTTGTTGTTGCTGTTTGTTTGTTTGTGTGTGTGTGTGTGTGTGTGTGTGTGTATGTATTTGTGTGAATTGATTCATTCACCTTTAGCTCCCTCCAATAAGTGAAAACATGTGGTATTTCTTTTTCACTGCCTGACTCGTTTCACTTAATATTATTCTTTCAAGGTCCATCCATGTTGTTGCAAATGGGAGTATTTCATTCGTTTTTATAGCTGAGTAGTATTCCATTGTGTAGATCTACCTTGACCTTGGTGTTATAACACTGCCTTCTAACCAATAGGACTAACTGGCCAGCCCCTAATTCACTTTGAATAGATAGCATCGCTTTGATTAGATGCATAGGTACAAATCTAATGAATGTTTCAAAAGCATGTTTTTGCACATGACTTTCGATTCACATATATAAGCATTTATATTAAGTCGATTCAAAATCCACTTAAAATTTGGCTTTCTGAGTCATGGTAGATACTCATATTGAGCTTAGTAGATACCACCAAAGATCTTTGCAAAATACACCAGCAGTGTGTAAGCATCCCACTTGCTCCAGATCCTCACCTACACTTGGCATTTTCAGTCTTCCGTTTTAAGAAACTCTCATGGGTACATCTTGGCATTGTTATGCTTTTATTGAACAATATTGACATTTTGGATAGAGTCTGTTCTATAACCTGCAAATAGTGACAGAGTTATTTCTTTCCAATCTTTCTAACATTGGAAATCTGTATAACATTGAATAATAGTGGTAGTATTGGGTATCCTTTTCTCATTCCTCATATCACAGAGAACAATACCAGTATTTCTTCAATTTAATAAGATTTTGATTTATATATATAATACACATGCATACACACACACACACATTCATATTGGTGTCTGATCATTAAGGGGATCTGAACCCTTGACCTTTGTTTTATCAATACTGTGCCCTAAGCAACTGAGCCAGTCAGTCAGGCTAATGCTTTATATATTTTGAACATATGCTTATAAGTTTAAGGCAGTTACCTTCTATTCTTAGATAGCTTTGAGTAATTTATCAGTAATATGTTAAATTTAATTAAATAATCAGCTTTTTAAATGTAAACCAACCTACCAATCCTATAATAAGGCCAACTTATTTGTGATATATTATCTTTTGGACATATCACTGAATTTGATCAGCTAATATGTGAGTTTGGATTTTTGCATTTGTATTTGTGAGATAAATTGGCCTGTAATTTTATTTTCTTAAAATGTTTTTGTCAAGTTTGGGCATCAAGGTTATTATGCTAGATGCATCGAGAAATTATGTAAGTTTTTCCTGTTTTCCTGTGGAAGAGTTTGTGACTTTGGATTTGATTTCTTTAATAGATATAGAAACATTGAAATGCTTTATTTCTTCAGAAAAGTCGTATTTAATAAATTATAAATTTGTCTATTTCATCTTAATTTTTCATGTGTTGGCAAACATTTTTGATACGAAATTATCATTTCCTTTCTAACAACTCTAAAATCTTTAGTTCTGTCCCACTTATGATTCCTTAAGTAGATAAGTTTCATTTTTATTCAGCAGACTTGCTAGGAGAGTTGTTAATTAATTAATTTATTTATTTATTTTTTCCTTTTTGCCTTTTTTCATGACCGGCAATGGATCGCAACCCTCGGTGTTGCGCCCGCACCTCACTCAGCCAGTGAGCGGCCAGTCTGTATGTGGGATCTGAACCCTCGGTGGGAGTGCCGCCACACTCCCAAGCGGTGCACTGTAGCAGTGCGCCACCGGGCCGGCCCATTAATTTAATTAGCTCTCTAAAATAATCAGCTTCCTGATGCTCAGTTTTTGTCAATTTTATATTTATTTTTAATTGTGTTACTTTGGATCCTTATTACCTGTCTTCTAATTAATTCAATTCAATTTGTTCTTTTTTAAACTTATTAAAATGGCTATGTAAGACATTGATTTTCAATCTTATTTTCTTTCCAATTATTTTTCTTTAGTTCTCTTTGTGTCCCTTCCAAGAATTTTCCTATTCTTCCCCCATTCTTCTTTTTCTCATTTTGTTTTCATATAAATCAAATTTCTTGATTGAGAGAAACAGAATGAATAGGATATATATATGTATATGTGTGTGTGTGTATATACACACACACACACACACAAGAGTTCTTCAAAAAGTTCATGGAAAGATTTGTATTACTTTTCAATTCTATTTTTCCATGGACCTTTTGAAGTACCCTCATACACAGAGAAATTAATTTATTTTAATAAATTGAATCACACACTTATAGAGGTTCAGATAGACAGACAGGCTGGAGACTGAAAGAAGAGTTTATGTTGTAGTTCAAGTCTGAAGTCTGTAAGCTGGAAAAATTCCTTCTTCCAGGGACATCAAAATTTTTCTCTTAATAATCAGTTTAAGTCATTGAACTGATTAGACAAGGTTCATCCATATTATGGATGGTAATCTGCATTATTCAAAGTCTACTGATTTAAATATTAATCTCATCTAAAAAAAACACCTCCACAGAAATATACAGTTAATGTTTGACCAAATATCTGGGCACCACGGCCAAGCAAAATTGGCACTAACTACCATGGTCTCCTCTCTAATTTTCCTGTGGCTGACTCCCACTACTTTCCTACAGGAACCATCTCAAAGCAGAGCCTGGACTAGCATAAACTCAGGACTCCCACCTGTTCTGAACTCAGTCTCTGGGAATTCCTGACAGCCTGAGGACACACACCCTGACCCTGTGTCTACAGGGGCACTTGAGGGATCCTGGGCAGAAACCTTACATACTTTTTCTTCATCTTCTGAAATGATCATGTGATTTTTGTTTGTGATGTGGTGATTATGTTGGTTGCTCTGGACAGGGCCCAGGCAAGGCATGTTCTCATGAAGACTTGGAACTCCACTCTTGGATTTAGTCCTAAAGCTGCCTCCTTTGGAAAGATATGAGAATACTTCAAAAAGTTCATTGAAAAGTAGAATTGAAAGATAATGTGAATCTTGCCATGAACTTTTTAAAGTACACTCGTATGAATGCTCTTTGATCAAGATGCTCATCAGAGACAGTTCAGCAGGTGCAGGTGATCTAAAACCCTAAAAGTAGATTCCTGAGTCACATACATTGTTGGTCCTTATATTTTCAGCCCCAGGTATGTGAGGTTTCTCTGAGACCTTCCTCTGTGTGAGATGCTGGTATCCCAGAGAACAAGTTCCGAGAGTCTGACTGAGTAGACAGAGCCGTGATCCATGCTTAATCAGATCTTACAGTCCACCTGTAAAGGCTAGATTAGAGGAGACTAACCCAGGATGCCAGGTAAAAAGATCTCACATTATGGCTGCAGAGATTGAGCCAAGATCACAGGGAATGAAGCCACACATTCCTGTCCTGTAGTGTAGACTAAGCCTAGATCTGTAGGAGTGATATATTGAAGTCCCATTGTGATGAACAAGCCAAGATCCTGGAGAATAAATTCTCACAGGACAGCAAGGGAGACTGAGCCTGAATCAAGGAGGGAGAGATAAATAGGTTGAGCACAAGGGATTTGGGGGGCAGTTAAACTATTCTGTGATGTTATGGGGGTAGATACATGATATGTATTTGTCAAAACC
Source organism: Galeopterus variegatus (assembly GCF_000696425.1). Taxonomy (NCBI): domain Eukaryota; kingdom Metazoa; phylum Chordata; class Mammalia; order Dermoptera; family Cynocephalidae; genus Galeopterus; species Galeopterus variegatus. The sequence continues at coordinate 23,338 of NW_007729664.1, forward strand.
CACAGCATATACAAAACTAAGAGCAAACCCTAATTTAAACTGTGGGCTTTTGTTAATAATAATGTATCAGTATTTGCTCACCAGTTGTGTCAAATATATCACATCAATTCAAGATGTTAATAATAGGAGAAACTGTGGGTGGTGGTGGTTAGGGGGTTTATAGGAACTTTCTGCTCAATTTTTCTGTGATCTTAAAATTGCTCCAGAAATAGTCTAGTAAAACAAAACAAAGCAAATAAAAAACAAACAAAAAAGACTCTCTTCAAAACAATAAATAATATATTCACAGAATTGTACCATGCAATTAGTTATACCAGTATAATTAAATCTTTCCAAACTTAGCATAAATCCTCTGGATTTATCTGTCAGGTTTGCATTATGCCACTCAAACTATTTTTCTGATTTTTTATACAACAGCATTAGCTAGGAAAACAGAACAAAATGTATCTTTCTATTTTAGGTAATAGAGCTCATTTGCATCCATTAATAATTCCTAGGATGTCCATCACGATATATCAGGAAATCACTTAGGATGGAAGGGGTGGAAGAAAATGTTTTTCACAGGCATCCTCAATTGCCTGCAGTTTTATTTTATCTTAGTTTTGTTGCTGGGATTACCTTGAACAATTAATTGTTTATTTTTGATATAAATGCCTTGTATTTTTTGGCTCATTCTTACTTTAGAGCTCCATTGTTTTTCACATGGTGAGAAACCTGCTTAAAGTAATTGTTCTAGGATCTATTTCCAGCGAAGTATAATTTATCCAAAGCAGAGACCTGACTTGAACACCAGCAGGAATCTTTCCCTTTTGGAGGGTTGAAAGTTTGGAAGTTGCAATGTACACCAGTGAGAGAAAATAGCATCCCCTACTGGAAAAAGTCAGTTCCTTGTAGCACAGACCAGTGGTCCCAGTATCTGGCTAAGCATTTAAATCATCCCCAAAGAAATTTTGTCACGATTAACGATTTCTGGGGATATGTGATTCAGTAGCTGTAAATCTGCATGTCGCACGCACTTCCCAAT
>NW_007729664.1:25464-29304 GCF_000696425.1 Galeopterus variegatus
AAAACAATACATTTCCAAGATTCACTCTTCTCAGTCTAGATTAAAGCAGATTTCTTTATTCAGTCAGAGGAAACAACCTGTGATTTCTTTTAGAGACCACGCCACTCCATAGGATACAATGTTGCAGATACATCCACACCAATTTGTGGCCTAGACATAATCCCCACAGAGCTCATCAACAGGGATTTATGCTGACATGCCCTCCCTGGATTGCCACTCACACCCAGCCATACTGAGATAGGGCGTGCTCGGTTTCCTTGGGATGGGATGTCAGGAGACACCTCTGGGTTTCAAGCCACTCTCCAAGGTCTCAGGCCCCTCCTGTAGGTTAGAGGAAGCTACTGTTCCAATTAGACCTATTTTCAGCACCAACAGGGGAAAATAAGACCACAAGGGGCTGGCTTATGCATATCAAGTGGCTGGGCATGCTCAGCAGAGAGGGATTATGTAACCCTGCTGTCTGCGTATGTTCAGTAAAGTGGAATTTATCCTTTGAATGACCTTCCAGTAGAGGTGCTATAGAGTGCAGAACATTCCTGAATATGCCTGGTGTGTGGGACAGGATTTGACCAATGAACATGCGCCTGGAAGAGACCAACTGAGCATGTGCAAGACTAATGTTATATGACTGGGAACCTCTCCCTTAACTGAATATTCATGGGATAGAGAAATAGTGAAAGCTGAATCCCAGCAGAAGGCAGGGTTATTCCTCACTCTCCTGGAGCCAGCTTGCACTGGACTGTGGAGTGTGTATTTCTTCCTTTTTGTATCAAACTTACTTTCAGCAAGCAGCTGCTCACTCTATTGAGCCAGCCTGCACTTTATACTGAATTTTAAGGTGTGTATTTCTTACTTTTAAGTTAAACTTGAGATGGGTCATGCTCAGTCTTTGGGACTATGCTGCACTTTCTTTCTGTGGAACCTGTATCTTTTATCTGTTATATTAAACTTGTTCTCACTTTCTACCATGACTCTGGCCTTGAATTCTTTCCTGTGGTGGAGTCAAGAACCTAGTAAGAGGACGGGGTGGGTTGAGGCCGACTATGTGTCCCCTAGACCCTACCTCCAACATCAGTATGATTTCTTCCACTTCCTATGCACCCATCTTCCATTGACACATTCAATTATTTTAAAGTAAGCTTTGTCATGAAAAATGAGACTCAGACCCATGCGAAATTGATGTTGGGCTGCCTGGGAGATAAGAATGCAGAAGTGTTGAGAAAACAACCTGATTAATAGACTTCATAATGACAATAAACCTAAATAACCTTTAAGTATTTAAATCACCAAATATTTATTAAACACAGATTATATTGTTACTGCAGAAGAAGGTCTGGGGAAGTCAGATAGCCAACCTCAACTCACCCCTTCCTCTACCAGGTTCTTGACTCTACTACAGTAAAGAATTCAAGAGCAGAGTTGGAGTAGAAAGCAAAAACAGATTTAATGTAAAGAATAAAAAAAATACACATTTCACAGGGAAAGTGCAGGCTGGCTCCTGAGTAAGTGGCAGCTGTAGCTAGTCTAATACAAAAGTAAGAATTACGCAATTTGCAAACAGTGCAGGCTGCTTGAGAGAGTGGGCATCAGCCCGCTGAAGTCAGGTTGAATTAGTAAGAAATACACACCTCACAGGCGAAGTGTGGGCTGGCTCCAGAGAGACTGAGCATCAGCCCTTGTTCTTCCTGGATCCTAACTTTATAGTTGGCTGTTGTGTACATATTCATACTATCTAATGAATACTTAAATAAAGGAGTGATTCCCATTTATGTAACCTGTTTAGTTGGTCTCTTTGGAGCATGCTCGTTGGTCATATTATAACATTTGCACGTAGAACTACTTAAAATATATTTGTTGCTCTTTAGCCTCCTAAGTGGAAAGTCATTTGAGGACAAACTCCTTTTTACTGGGCATGCTCAGCCACTGGAATTACGTAAGTCTGCCTCTGGTCTCAATCTCCACATGCTGGTGCCTAACATAGGTGCAACAAGCAACATTAGCTCAGAACTCAGAGGAGGGACTTAAGTTCTAGGGGAGTGGCTTGAGACTCAGGGTAATGGCCTGAAACCAAACCTAGGGAAACTGAGTGCCCCCTATCTCAATATGACAGGTACTATTCTGGGCTTGGTGGGTGCAGTAAAGACTAGGACAGAGAAATTGTATTTTCCTGTTAATTTAGTTCCCCAAACAAGCAATGTGACCTTGGGCTTATTTAACTAAACTCTAAAATAAGATGAGCAATGGTTAGCTTGCAGAGTAATAGTGAGAAGTGTATTAATGAGTTATCTTCAGTCCTCACTATAAATTTCACATCCAGCACACACACATACATACACACACCCCTCAAAAAATTGAAAATAATTTTGTACAAGCTTATTGGAGTTTTAGTTATCCTTAATTGTTAGAAAGCTATTATTCATATTTAATAAAAACATACCACCTATCTTATAATATTCCATATTATTTTCACTGTTCTTTTAGACTTATCACCAAACTTATAACCAAAACATTTCCAAATCCTTAAAATCATGGTCAGTGTTTTTGTTTCTTCTATGAATGCTTGATTAACACAAGAAGCAACTTTACTGGGCCCCATGTCTGGTGCTGGAAAACCCAGTAGCTTATTTATAGACTCTCCCTAGGAGGGAATTTAACATGTAGATTCCCCAGCAGCTCTTGGCTCAGTAAAAACTCCCACCCTGGGCCCATGGGAGTCTTTCCCGTTGCTCCACATTACAACATAGAGATACATGTAAGCAGGACCCCAAAATACAAATACTGTCCAGATTGCTCTTAGACTCTCTTCATGGAAGAATAACTTACACTAGTAAGTTGAAAGTGCCATGTAAGGTTTACAATATTTTAAAATAAATGTGAGTGTTTCTCATTCGTTATAGTTAGTCAGTGCTAGATAGGGGTGAAGCAAAAATATAGACCGCTAAGATTGTCCTATTGTGTCTCTACACCTGGCACTCTGTTTTCACTTTTTGAGCAATCTCTCATTTAATCCTCACACCTGCCAGGATTGGGGGATCCTATTATCATCTTCTTTTTATAGAAGATAAAATGTTTAGTTACGTCCTTTAGGCAGCATCTTGTTAGTTACGTCCTTTAGGCAGCATCTTAGCAATGCCTTGTGCCTGGCAATGCCCAATAATTTGTTGCTGATTTACAGAAAGAAATGTGCATAAGAAATCATTTTTATTTGGGTCAGAAGTGAAGAGGAAGAAAATGCCACTTTTTTGGAAAACTTATTCATGTTTAGATTTAAACAACTTTGCTTAAGAAAAGTCATCTAAAACCCTTGTATGAGAAAGCATAATGATTTGTGTTCTTTATTCCCTCTAAGATATTTTCCTGACTCAACAAATGAGCATTCCAAGTTGAAGATAAATGAAGATGGTAACACTTTTGCTGACTCCATAAGCAGGATAAAGATCCCACGTTTCACAAGAGTAAGTAGCATTTTCCCTACCCAGGCTATAAAATAGGTCAGAAAATTAGGCATGAGAGTTCAGAGGTCCAGATGTGTTCGTTCCTTGAATTTCAATCAAGTGGAAATGGAAGCCCACCTTAAACTGCAGGAGGCTGCAGAACTTGAAGGGAGTCCTCACTATCTCTCTCTCAGGTTTATTTTGCTGTGGACAGATGACCTTTTATATAAAACTCTGAAAGTAGCATGCCAATGTCTCCTAACCTTCTATGATAGAAAAAAAAAAAAAAATGCTGCTGAAGCTTAGAGCAGAAAAGTGCAGTTATTATGTTTGAGGTTTTTTAAAAATTATTATTATTTGTTGACTAACAGCAGAAGGCAAGAATTTTGGGTGAGACATGCCAATT
>NW_007729664.1:29590-31358 GCF_000696425.1 Galeopterus variegatus
TGTGTTCGTTCCTTGAATTTCAATCAAGTGGAAATGGAAGCCCACCTTAAACTGCAGGAGGCTGCAGAACTTGAAGGGAGTCCTCACTATCTCTCTCTCAGGTTTATTTTGCTGTGGACAGATGACCTTTTATATAAAACTCTGAAAGTAGCATGCCAATGTCTCCTAACCTTCTATGATAGAAAAAAAAAAAAAAATGCTGCTGAAGCTTAGAGCAGAAAAGTGCAGTTATTATGTTTGAGGTTTTTTAAAAATTATTATTATTTGTTGACTAACAGCAGAAGGCAAGAATTTTGGGTGAGACATGCCAATTTATTTTTCTCCACCTTTGTTGTTAAAGCTGTTGAACCAAGATCCTCCTTCACTCAGGTGTCACTTGCAGAGCTCTTGGGTTTTGGGAATAAAGATTGACCTCAGAAACCAAAAATAGCAGGAAGAAAAGTCAAAACCATAGATGATACTTCATTTCCCACTGGCCAAATAGTGGAATTCAATTTAATGGCTTGAGTTGGGATTTTATAAAGCCATAACCAGCTACAACACATTTCCCAGGATTCCTGAAGAGAAATATTGACAACTGAGATTCAGCCACTGTAGTAATTAACCTCATTCTGGGAATGACAAGAATATACTCTGGTTAATAACTTCCATTAGGGAGACTACAACATTCTGAACATTGTAATTTATATTCTTTGTTCAGGGAGAAAATAAACTGCAATGCTGGGGTTTTGTTGCAAGACCAGAATTAATACATTATCTTTCTGTATAACTCACTGGGACCAAATTAGCTTCTGGACAGGGTGATAAATCCTGATGGGTTTCTGAAATTTGGAATACTCTGTAATGAAATCCTTCAGTAATCTCTTATCCAATGCTAATAATTTTAGGTTTTCTTATTTTTCAAATGATATGTAACTACCATAATAAGTCAATCTAACCACTAGTACAATGGTACTTCAAAATGTTCACAGAAAAATATAATCACTATTGAGTACATATCAAAAGAAAACAGAATCAGTATAACAAAAAGACACCTCTACTCCCATGTTCACGGCAACACTATTCACCATAGCCAAGAGATGTAATGTCCATCAACAGATGAATGAATAGAAAAACTGTGGCATATATACACAATGGAATACTACTCAGCAGCAACATGTATGGAACTGGAAACCATCATGTTAAGTGAAGTAAGTCAGGCACAAAAAGACAAATACTGCATGATCTCACTCGTATGTGGAATTTAAACAAAAAAGAAAAAAAGAAGAAGAAGAAAATGGTTCTCACAGATGTAGAGAGAATAATAATAGTTACCAGAGGCCAGGAGGAGAGGATAGTGTTGGGAAAAGTTGGATTAATGGGTTCAAAACTATGCTCTTTACCCTAAGCATGTCATTGTGCAGCACGTGCATGTATTGAAGCAACACACTGTACCCCACTAATATGCACAAGTAAATGCTGAAATGAAAAAATTAAAAATAAGAATGTAAAAAGAAAAGAAAAATAGAATTAAAAGATAATACGAATCTTTCCATGAACTTTTTGAAGTACCATCATATATCGTAATTAGTCAATTTTACATTTGATTACATTATTTATACATAACAACTGTTTATACATTATAATTGTTTACATTATTTATACATAACAGCAATGAAATAGGGACATAAACTAACCTGGTGTGATGTCAAGATTTCTTCTTTCAAATAGATAGTATAGGAAAGGACACTTGCATAAAAGCAAAAATAATAATAATAATAATAATAAT
>NW_007729664.1:32283-33485 GCF_000696425.1 Galeopterus variegatus
AATAATAATAATAATAATAATAATTAGAGCATTTATAAAAATACTCCCGATTCAGTTTAATTGTGGCCTCAGATTAATAGTACCAAATTCTTTCCTACAAAAGTTACAAAAATAATAACCTTTATATACATTTTTTGTGTAAATACAAAAGAAAGTTACGTTCCTTGTAGAAAACTTAGAAAATAAACATCATTTCAATATCAATCATACATACACTCACCAAGAATAACCATTTTTATTGCATATTCTTCTATGCTTGTAGCATCTTATAAATATGTGCATTTTTTATTATGCTGTAGATGTTGCAGTATAGCCTGTTGTTTTTCTTTAATGATAATTCACAAACATTCTCATGTATTAAATTTTTTCTGCACATATGTTTTAATGACTTTTTTGAATTCCATCATATGATTAGAACCTATGTATCTGGTTTCCTAATGTTGGATATTTAGACTACTTTCTGTTTTCACTGTTGTATGCACTTCTTTGATAATTACATTGTTCTTACTATCTTTGAAAGCATGCCCAATTATATCCTAGAATAATTCCTAGAAGTGGAACTGCCAGAATTTGCACATATTTACCCTTAAGAAAGTACTGTCAAGAGTGACCAATTTCTCTACACCCACACACATTGCCCCAGGCAGATTTGTTCTTTATTGTCCTGTTGGTTGTAGATTAATACCACCTGGAAAAACATGACCTTCTAAACTAAAAAAAACCTCTAAACACTAAAGTCCCCATGAGCAGGAGCCTCCCTCCTTCCTCTTCTAATTGGCTCAAAGTCAGTCTCCCCTCAGGGCACTGAAGGTTCCTGACAGGATGGACCGTAATCACTGGGACGTCCCATTCCCCAGGAGACCTGGAGAGAGGAAGAAACCTGTGCCGTCTATTCCAACCCAGCTCCTGGCGTAGGTGAGTTCACTTCAGTGAAAGCACAAGACAATTCGAAGAAGATAATTACTGCATTATCACAGGAAATAAAATATTTGAGGAGGAATTCTCACCTACATAATTATTTTATATTATTTACATAAATTATATATATGTATATATATATGTTTCATATAAATGAATTATATATTTATTGAATAAATATGTATTTAATATATTTTATTTATAAATTGTATTCATGTATATTATTTACATACTTACTACACATGTCTATACACAGTATATACAATATATACAATTATATGTGT
>NW_007729664.1:34467-35361 GCF_000696425.1 Galeopterus variegatus
CATATTTAAAATTTAATCACCTGTAAAACCAGATCCTATTCAGAAAACAACATAAGACCAGGCTCCAGAGGGCAACTGATGCTTCATCTTGTTACTACTCACTCAAAGGTACCCACTTCCCTGATTTCTAACAGCATGGATTAATTTTGCCTGCGTTTTTATTTCATGTAAGTGAAATCATAGTGTATATTCTGTATTTTTCTTCAAGTTTTTGGTAATTTTGTGACATTCAAAAGATTTACAGCATACATTATTTTGTGCCTAGTTTCTTTTGCAATACATTGTGATACATCTAGTTACAGATAGTTTATTCTTGTTGCTGGAGAGTGCTCTTGTGTATGATTATACTACAATTTAGCTATACATTCCACTCTTGATGATTATTTTACTTTTCTTCATCTCATTCACACAAATGCTACTTGAGGATCTGCTATGGGCTGGTAGTATTCCAGGTTCTGAGAATACTATGTGGATCAGGACAGATAAAGCTAATATTTTATTGGAACAGAGAGACATATATGACAATAATTTTGGATCAAGATAAGCACTGCGTGAACAATGATGAAAGTGGGTGTGGAGGAATGTGAGGTGGTGGTGTCAGGCTAGTGCTCAGAGACCCTTCAAACCCATTGTGCAGGCTAGGTCACAGACTCCTCACATATAGGTCGTGAGCTAGGTAATTGGGAAAAGATCCTGGGAGCCATTGACAAGTTGGCATGCTTTATTCCAACCCAAGCTCAGTCCTCAGCTTCCTCAGCAGCAGCAGCAGCAGCAGCACTGGTCTTCCAGAGCATCCCAGAGACACTGGCGGCAACAGCCTCCAGCAGCTTTAGTGGCCCCCTCGTGTCTGCCCTCCCTGCGGTGTTCCCAGGGCTCTGTGGATCAGAGCCCTTC
>NW_007729664.1:36448-38157 GCF_000696425.1 Galeopterus variegatus
GCCTTCTGAATTTCCTCTTGTTTTAGGGAAGAGAAAAGAAGACTGATAAGTGATTTGTTTCAAATAAAAGTTATTCTTCTCAAGCTATGTATTTAAAGATGAGTTTTGCAGACATGTTTTACAAGGAACAACTATTCACCTATAGGCACAGTGAGTACATTTTTCCTTGTGACCACATTTGTGCTCTTGCAGGCAGTGTTTCCTGCCTAACTCTGAACATCCTATTCTGCTATCTTCAAATTTAAGAACACCTGGATTTGTCATTTGTTTCCAATTTTGCACTGTTGTCTTTATTAACATGCTGTATTATAATTCCATATTTATTCCTTGTGTGCCCAATATTGATGTTCATTAAGGAATGATTTTCAATAAAGAGATAATGCAGGGAAAAGGAGTTTCATTCCCTCCAGTTTAGTTGAAGAGGCTGCCTTTGAATGGTGATCTTAATGTCATGTGTCTCTGTTAACCAGAGGTGTTTTTTTTTCTTTCTTTAGAGTTGCTTAAAATAACTCATTGGACTAGAANTGGCCCCCTCGTGTCTGCCCTCCCTGCGGTGTTCCCAGGGCTCTGTGGATCAGAGCCCTTCGTCCTTTATACTTAAGTCCAATAATCCTGGAACACTTGGGTGCAAGTCAGACAACCAAAGAACACCTGGGCGCACATGTGCAATTACAGACAATAACCAAGGAACACTTGGGCACACGTGCAGTTAACATTTACATCAACCAGGCTAGGTTGTGCTTGACAAGATTCTGAACGTCTGAGGGATCCTGACCATTTACCCATTTCATTTTCCCGACAGGTGGTTAGGAATATTAATAGAGTGGTCACTGTAAATATGTTCAGAGAGTGGGTATTTAAGCTGAGACCCAAATGAAAACCAGGTGTCAGGCATAGTAAAGTAGAGTGGAGGATGATTCCAGAAAAATAGAATTATGAGTACAACAGCCCTAAATTGGGAAGAAATTCAGCCTTATGAGGAACAGAAAGAAATCCATGTGACTGGAACACAATGAGAGGGGTGAGATTGGGGCATGAGATGATTTAAGAGGTAAGTAGGGGCCAAATGAGGAAGACTCCCAGAAGCCATGGTGAGGAGCTAGGCTTTTATTGTAAGGCCAGCGGGAGACCATCGAGCTACTTTTGTTCAGGTTAGTGATGTAATTTCATGTACTGCAGAATTCTAACAAATTTTCTGCTTTCTTGCCATCTCAACCACTGGCTATAAGTAAATGACAAAATAAGCAGAAATGTAAGAGAATAATGAGATTTTTATTTGGTAATAGGAATGGAAATTTAAAATAAACTCATTTCAAGAATTCTCATTTCTAATTTAGTAGGGCCATTGAACACAGATTAAATTCACCCAGAGAAGTGCTGGGAAATGTATAAGCTTCTGTTCTTGTCCATAACATTTACTCCCCAAAGGGGTCACTTCTTGTAGGTCAAAGTGGGTTACATAAGTCTAAAGTCAAACTCATTGTGATCATACTTATAACTTTGCTAAACTCCATTTGTAGAAGATTAGATCAGCCTTCTGAATTTCCTCTTGTTTTAGGGAAGAGAAAAGAAGACTGATAAGTGATTTGTTTCCAATAAAAGTTATTCTTCTCAAGCTATGTATTTAAAGATGAGTTTTGCAGACATATTTTACAAGGAACAACTATTCACCTATAGGCACAGTGAGTACATTTTTCCTTGTGACCACA
>NW_007729664.1:38986-40684 GCF_000696425.1 Galeopterus variegatus
GCTGCCTTTGAATGGTGATCTTAATGTCATGTGTCTCTGTTAACCAGAGGTGTTTTTTTTTTCTTTCTTTAGAGTTGCTTAAAATAACTCATTGGACTAGACTCTACATTAATTTACCTATTTATATATCCATTTAACAAATATTCTTGATGACTTTTATGGTCTGCGCACTGACTTAGACATTGACGCTAAAGAGATAAGTTAGAGAAACCCAGTCCCTGCCCTTAAAAAACTTAGAAATGAGTGGGGCTGAAAGACCATCAATTTATTACAACTGTTTCAGATGCTACAAAGGAGAATTAGAGGGTTCTCCTAACCCCCATCAAAATGTATGCCAGATGCCTTCTTCACACTATGAGAGTTTTCCTCAAAAAGATGACTCCATTTGTTCTATAACCTACATTGTAGCCTGATATTTTAAGAATGTATTTAAATATTTTATTTCACACTACTTATTTTACATTTATAATCCTTTTAATTCTAGGCATCAAACATATAAAAAAAGACTTTTTAAACTAATTAAGGCATTTTCAAAGAGCAGATAAAAGATGCAAATTTCATCTCTCTAAAATAGTGGTATGGAACATACTAAATACAATTAATGATCATAATAACATGTTAAAACAATAAACCAAATGAATGCATCAGAAGCCATTAACTAGGGAACTGAAAGAGAAATATGTGTTTGTGAGTACATGTGTGTGTGTTCTGTGGTGAAATGTTAGTTTTTTAGATACAAAATGTGTGCAGGAGCTTCCTCTGGAGGAAGTAATAAAAATGGTTTGGCTTCCTACATCAAAATAAAATAATACAAAATAAAATAAGATAACTGGAAAAATATATGAAACCATTTCAAACACATTAAGCACAGACAAGAAAGAACAGTGATTTATGACAGAAGGAAAAATAATGTGGTGAACCCCTAAATTGCCCCTGTGTATTGCCTTGAGAGAGTTTCCAGGCCACAGACAGACAGGAGGAAGTCAGGGAGAGGCCACATGACTACCCAGCTGGAGAAGAAGGAACTGAATCCTTCAGGAAGCAGACAATTGGAGAGAAAAGTGAGCCACAGAGAAATCTCCAGAGACCTGCAGAGTGTCCTCTGCAGTCACTCAGCAGAATGCAGGTCAGCACCTGCATGCAGAAACTGACTGAGGCCAGGGAAAGAACCACATGAAGAATCAGAGGGAACAGTACCATGGCACCACACAAAAGCTTGGGATATTCTGCCTCATCAGCCAAACAGGAAAACCTGGTAACACAGTGGTAAATAAGGTAGAATTCTCTAAAAAGTCTTCACTCCTTACTGAGGAATAATTAGCTATTAGTTCTCAATTAATGCTGCTTTGGTTCTGCGTAATAAATCTTTAAAGCCTGACACGAAAAGAAAAAACTGTTTCAAATACTTTGTGTTCCACAACACAGCTCAACAGTATCTATAGAAATAAAAGTTATTTATCTAGCCCCCAACATGATAAAATTCACAATATCTTTCATCTAATCAAACACTACCAGATGTGCAAAGAAGCAAGAAAATATAACCCATAGCCCGAAAATCTTCAATCAAACCTGACCTAAAACTGACTTGTATGTTAGGATTAGAAGAAAAGGTTATTATAACTGTTATTGAATATGTTCAAAAAGGTAGAAAAAGGGCCGGCCCGGTGGCGCACTGGATAGTGCGCCGCTTGGGAAGCG
>NW_007729664.1:41576-47370 GCF_000696425.1 Galeopterus variegatus
ATATATATATATATTCATTCATATATATACATATATATACACACACAAAATATATATATCTATATATTATAACCAAATAGCCCAAAACTGCTTGCAAATGAATATTTTTAAAAATAACCAAAGTAAAAATAAATGTTACATAGAGAGGAAGGACTTTAATAATTACAACATGGTTCTTGTCAAATGCAATGTGAATGAGAAGACAGTAGAGCACTATTTTCAAGTGACAAAGTTAAAGAAAAAGTCAGACTATAACTATATACTCAGAAATTTAAGTGCATATGTAGAAAGAGGTATTTTAAATGAAGAGAAAATAGGGACATTTTCAGACTTACAAATGCTAAAGAATTAATTACTAGAGGACTTCACTATAAGAAATTATAAATCCATTTGACAGAAGAAAAAATGAAGCTAGGTAGAAATATAAATCTAAATAAAGGAATAACAAAGTCTGAAATGGTAACTACATTGGCAAATATATGAGTTTTACCCTATTATTTAAATCACTTTAAAAGATGATTTGTGAAACAAACATTTACTTACTATGAGGTCACAGGCACTTAAGGTGGCTTTTGGGAAATAGCAATGAAGCTACTATTTAAAGGTAACTTGAAGGAACTATGTGAACACTGTATTCTAGAATATAGAATAATATGCAACTTAACGTTCTTTAAAATAACTTTTTTTATTAGAAATACAATTATACAGAACCAAGTTTCCCCTTACTAACAAACACTTATTTGCAACAACTGTGTTTTACAGCAAACAATGTTTCACTGATTTCCAAATCCTCTAAGACATGAGAATTAATGTGTATTGATGGCATTAGCAAGGGCTTTTGAAATTGCTCTTGGCTTAAGGAAAAACTGTATTTAGACTGATTTTTCTTTGCATGTACTAAAGATCTACAGTTGCTAAAAATTAAAAAGTTATGTTGGTTTACTTACAAACATTCTATATAGGTATTGATATAACTTTTATATTGTTCAATAAGTATTTTCTGGAAATAATATTTTTTTCCTATATGAGCCTAGAGAATAGACACTGTATCTTTATTTGTCTTAAAGGCCCCACATCCAACCACAACAGTGAATGCATATAAAAGCCTTGATAGGAATATGTTTTAAAAGGCAGTGGATTTGGTAGCTGGTGCTGAGAGGAAAACCTTGACTGCATCCTTGTCCTGGGACTGTACTAGTTGCAGTTGTCACTCAAAGAGACAGATAAAAATAAAATAAATAATAAATAAATATAAACAAATACAGTAAGTATCTGTTTAAAAAAAGGCATTTCTGTTCAGTGGATGAGACTCAGGCTTTGGGATCAGACAAATTCATGCCTTATTTACTTCTCTACCACTTGCTAGTTTTATGCCTCTATTAATGCCATAGAGCTGCTGCAACAAAGGTCTACAAACTGGGTTGCTTTAAATAATAGAAGTTCTAGAGTCTTGAAATGCAAAGTGAAAGTGTTGGCAGGGCCGTGCTCCCTCCAGAGCATGTAGGTGAGGATGTTTCTTTGCCTCTTGTGGCTTTTGGTAGCCCCAGGAGTCTTTTGGTCTATGGCTGTAAATCACTCCAATCTCTGCCTTTATCATCACAGGGCCATCTCCGCCCCTTGTGTCTTCATATCTTCCCTCCGTGTATTTCTCTCTCTGTATCCAGATTTCCCCTTCTGATAAAGACACCAGTAATACAGGATTAACACACAACCCAATGTCCTCATCTTAACTTGACATCAGCCAAAACCCTGTTTCCAAATAAGGTTGTGTTCACAAGTACCAGGGGTTAAGACTTCAACATGTCTTTTGGGATGACACAGTTCAACCCATAAAAGTGACTTTGAGCAAGATCCTGATTTCTCTAGGCCTTGCATTCCACATGAATGAAATAGAAACAATGATATCAGCAACAATCATTGAGTTATTCTAACAGCAAAATGAGATCAGGGTGGGGAGTGCATCATTCTGAAGGGATGGTCCTTGGTAGCGGGAAGAGTTTAGTATCAGACAGCCTTTTTCCTTGTTCAGGTCTTTAAGGTGCAAAAATGTTGGTGGCAATGGGGAAAGTGGAGGGTGGAGGATGGAATAGGAGTGAGTTAGAGCATTCATTTCACTCTTTTAAGGCTCTATTGAAAATCTACAATAAATGAGAAAATTTTAAAAATTGGTCCCTTTTCGTCTGACTTGGGGAATCTTAGCATTTTGGGCCTTTGAAAAAAATTGAAGAACTGCTAAATTAAAGCAGAATATGAGAAAGATCATATGAAACAATCTAAATTGTATAAAATCAGATAATGCTTTATTACTGAGTGATCCTAACTAGACTGTAGAAAGAAAAATCTCATCTATACAGTCACAGCATTAAGTAGCTACAACTAAAATCTGTGTTAACATATCTAAATTAACTTTTTTTCAAAATCAGATTTGAAATTCTTAGTTTATTTTTAGATATTTCCCCAGGGCCCCAATAACATGATTTTTGCTCAGGGAGAAATCACTAGTTTAAGTCTTCTGAACACCATCATAGAAGCACTTTTCTTTTGGGATCATCTCAGAATTCACCTAATTCAGGGCTCCCGTGCCATCAGATTGTTCTCAATTTAGAAAGCCTAATGGTCCCTTATTGGATATTTCCACAGGATGAATATAAGAGACTGTTTAGCTCTTATATGTTTTATTCTAAATATCCGTTTCCAACTTCATATTTGCCAGCCAGCCACAGATGTACATTGCTGGCATAAGTACAAATGTGCTCATAAGCAATGTGAGGTTCTGTAACTCTAATGCATTTAGCCCCCAGGTTCACCACTTCTGCACCTGTTACAATTACATATTCTTCCCTTAGTAACTTTTAAACTATTTAACAGGTGACAATCACACCTAGAAGTATGCATGCAGGAAAATGTTAACAAGAGACTGTAATGTGGAATGCCAGGAATATTTAAATAGCATATTATGAATAGGATATGCTGGCTATGATGTTTGGTAGGTTATGTGTATTAAATGCATTTCGACTTAATATTTTCAGTTTACTGTGAGGTGTATCAGAACATAACCCTTTGTATGTCAAGAAGCCTCTGTATTTAAGCTTCTTTGACTGTCCATTTCAGAGACAGTCCCTTATTTGGGCAATGAAAGGTAGGCAGAAACCAGGAAACTTCTGGAGCTACATTTACCTTTACATACCTTTTCTCATGAGGTTTTGTTGCAGGTGTAGTATCTGAGTACAGATTCACAACTTGAGAAATTAGTTCCTGGATATTTCTTTTGCATCTGATACTATAGTATGCCTGGTAGTCTTGTCGATGTCTTAGGGATTAAAATGCCTCCTTCAATTATTTCCACCTGGAGACCTGATCTTCTATCTTACAGTACTGATTAGTGACTTATTGGGACATTAGGGCTTAAAATTCACATTCGTCACATCATGTTCAGCTATTAACAGCCTTGAAAGGGAGGGGAAGGCAGAGCTGAAAAAGAACCACACACCTTGACTTGAATTAAGGCCACCTTTCTAAACTGTCTTCCAGTGTTTTCAACACACCAACCTGCTCGTTGATATTTATGTCCCATGTTCCATTTTCCATGCAGCAACAAGAGAGATCATTTTATTTTATTATTTTTATTTTTTAAATTTTATTTTACTTCTCAATATACATTGTAGTTGATTTTCATGCCCATTTACCCATTCCTCTCCACCACTCCCCCTCCCCCCAGAGGGATCATTTTAAAGCATAAATCAAGTACTGTCTCTCTTCTGCTTTAAAACACTTCGAAGCCTTCCCATTTTGTTTAAAATAAAATTCAAACACCTCACCACAGCCTACAAGAACTCTGGGCATGACCCGACTCTTATTCTTCCACCTCATGTCACCACTTCCCCTTCACTCCCTACCAGTAGCCACACTGGCTTCTTCATATGCATCAAACTCAGAGTCACTTTAAACAGTGTTATCACAATAAAGCTCTAAGATGATGACAGCTCAACTCCCCTCTAAGCATAAAATCCCTTTGGGTGCAAGTACAGCATTCTATTTTTTCTGTTTCTTCTGTCATGTTTCTTACACTTGTACAATGGGCTTTATCTTATGCAGGCACATGATTTCTAAATTCAGAGGGCAAGTGGAAAACAACTTGTAGTAAAATTGTCCTTGAAAGCCTGTTAAAATAACTCTAAAGTATATGGTACACAGGGTTATGTCACACACGTAAGATTGTTCCCTGTAATAACTATGCACCATATAGGTTAAAAGTTACTTACACACAACAAAGAAAAAATAAAAGGCTATAAGGAGACATTTTTACATTCAGACCACTCTTATTTTCAGATTACTATCAAATTTTTAGTTGTCAATAAGGGACAGTGAAAAATTACCAGACATCCCAGTGTGCCTCCAGGATTTACTTCTTTCTCTTTCAGTACTCAGCCTCTATAACTGTAGTGCATGTTAATATATTTCCTTGTGATGATTAAATGAGGTCATGGGGTAATGCCTCACCCATGGATTAAATATTAATATTACACCCATGGAGTAATGCAAATAAGTTGTGCTGTTGCATTATTCTCCATAGAAGAGGCTCAACATGCATGGAACAGGAAGTTTTGACCAAAACATCATGATTTGCAAAATAAAGTAACACGGTCACGTGGCCACCGGTCACCACCGCCACCCCTTCCCGCCTCGTTCTCATTCAGGTCGGGCCAGGCCCGGCTGGTTCCATGAGCATCCGACAGACTAAGGGAGAGAAAGAAAGGAGGGGAGGAGGAGGATTCAGGGAATAGGAGCTGGGGAGACCTTCTACACCACAGAAAATTTCTGAAGACTTGGTGAAGATAGGAAAAGGCTGTAGCATTTCCTGTTAGAAAGGCTGTAGCACTGTTACACTGTTTCCCTCTGAGCGCAACGCGGGAGCGCTGCAGGAGTGCAACGTGGGAGCGCAACGTGGGAGCCGAGACTCACCGGAGGGAGTGGCATGAACGCCCTGCCATCTTCCCGGTAGTCAATTTTGGACTTGCCTGACACTAGTGTCCAACTGAGTAGTCACGGAGGTAGCCATACCAAATTGGCAACCCCAACATAATCTTAGTCAGGCAATAGTGTCAAACCTGTGGACTGTGAAACCCCCTGCCACAATGAATAAACATCAAAGAAAAGACACCAGAAACACGAAAAATCAAGAAAGTACACCACCCAAAGATAATAAATCTCAAGCTCTAGATCCTATAGAACGAGAAGCCCTTGAAATGACTGACAAGTAATTTTGAGTGATAATTCTAAGGAAACTGAATGAGATACAAGAAAACTCATCTAGACATCATGAGGAAATGAGGAAAAGTATACAGGACCTGAAAGAGGAAATGTACAAGGAAATCAATGCCCTGAAAACAAATGTAGCAGAACTTGCCGAACTGAAGAAGCTATTCAGCAAAATAAAAAACACAACAGAGAGCTTAAACAGCAGGCTTGTCGAAGTTGAAGAGAGAACCTCTGAACTTGAAGATGGGCTGGTTTAAATAACACAAGCAGACAAAAAAAAAAAGAAAAAAGAATCAAAGGCATTGAAGAAAATCTGAGAGAGATATCAGACAACCTAAAGCGCTCAAATATCCGAGTCATGGGTATCCCAGAAGGAGAGGAAAATGGAGATTGCATTGAAAACATATTCAACAAAATACTGGTGGAAAACTTCCCAGGTATAGGAAAAATCACAGATTTTCAGATCCAGGAAGGTCAACGATCTCCAAACGTATTCAACCCAAAAAGGTCTTCCCCAAGACATGTTATAGTCAAA
>NW_007729664.1:48366-48783 GCF_000696425.1 Galeopterus variegatus
GAAAAACGAGCTGGAGTAGCTATTCTCATATCTGACAAAACAGACTTTAAACTAAAAACCAAAAAAAGAGACAATGAGGGACTCTACATAATGATAAAAGGACTGATGCATCAAGAAGACATAACAATCATAAATATGTACGCACCCAATGTTGGAGGAGTCAGATTTATAAAACAAACTCTATTAGACCTAAAGAAGGTAATAGACACTAATACCATAATAGCAGGGGACCTGAACACCCCACTGTCAATATTGGACAGATCATCTAGGCAAAGAATCAGCAGAGAAACATGAGATCTAAACAATACTCTAGACCAATTGGTCTTGGCAGATATCTACAGAACATTTCATCCAAAAACCTCAGTATATTCATTCTTCTCATCAGCACATGGATCATTCTCCAGGATAGATCACATA
>NW_007729664.1:50587-58839 GCF_000696425.1 Galeopterus variegatus
ACAGAAAGAGAAATACCACATGTTCTCACTTATTGGTCGGAGCTAAAAATAAATAAATAAAATCACACGCACCCACAAAAAAGCCTGGGGGGGGGACTTAACAATACAACTCCTTGAAGTTGATATGACAAGCAAACAGAAAGGACATTGTTGGGTGGGAGGGGGGAGAGGGAGGAGGGAGGGGGTTTCGGTAATGGGCCATAATAATCAACCTCACTGTGTATCGACAAAATATAATTAAGAAAAAAAAAATAAAGTAACAGACCAGAATGCATATTTTTCAAAGGAATATTTGAAAACTTGTTCATTAATTCTTAAATCCCCTTAACCTTTTCAAGAACATGAACAGAGACAGGAGAATGGAGAAGATGGGGAAATTATGGGATTCAAAGGATTTAGGAGTTGATCAAGGAAAAAAGCTAAGACCACCAGGTGGCAGTAGCACACACATGCTTCCTTTGCATGACACAGAGTTGCATACAGGGAGAGTCCCTCACAGTATGAGACAGTTCAGAGACTATGATGTGGGGGCCACCACACATAAAGAGAGGAGGGCCAGAGGATTACAGGTGTAGATGAAACTCATGTGTCCAGGTGATGGTGCTCAGCAGCATGGTGGGGAGTCTTTGGGTCAGAGAGCTCCACAGAGCAGGAGCTGCTTGGGGCTCTCTGTCACTATAGGGTTTGTCCATGCTAGCAAACATTGAATCCAATTTTGCAGAATATGCAAAGCAAGCTGACTCTAAATGACTAAAAATCTGCTTATTGGGGGTATATGTAAAACAAAAAGATGTGTAAAAATTTGGGTTTGATGCTGGCAGGCTTTTGAGCTTTTTTACTGTGAAAAAGGAAACAATCTAGAGGCCAATATACAGAGGTCATCTTTGGTTTATTTATGTAAGAGGAAAGAAGTTATAAAAAATCTTTAATGAGAGCTGTAGTTCCTAATATGGGGAGAGAGGGGAGCTGCTACTTGTTTTATTTACTGCCTAATGGGCCCCATAGAAAGCTTGAACCTGGGAGACATCATAGATAAAATATGAATGCTGCCCCAGAAATGTGCAGGGCTCAAGGAGGCCTTGTTATTTGCCTGGTTGCAAAGCTGTCTGGGGACTGCTGTGTCGGAAGGAACCTAGGTGCTCTGAGTTTCCCAAAGCTAGCAAGGCTGTGTGTACCTGTGCTCCAGGTGTGACCCATGCTTCGGGTGGCTATGACACTTATTGTCCAAACAGGAACACTTTTGATAGTGAAATGGGGAACATTAATAATTATTCCAGAACACCAGAAATTGTCTGGGACAGTTTTGGGAAAACTGGGATGCATGTTAACCTACCCATGTAGGATGGAAAGCCAGCCTGGAGCCTTTATGATAATTTTTCGGGGGGTCCTGCTAGAAAGTGAATAGAAAGCAAGCATCTTGGGGGGGTGGCTGGTGGGATAAATAGAAACAGGGGAGGTATGGTGGGCAGTAGAAGCAAATGATACATGGACCAAAGGAATTGTCATCATGAGGTGTAGCAGGGAACTCCTGAAAAGTACATGAAAGTGCCCACAAGAGGAGTCAGTCTCTACTGGGGCCAGAGCATGAAGTCAGCTTGGGAAGGTAGGGACACCTCTAAGATCTCTACTGCCTCTCCCCTCCTGTATGTCCCATTGAAACCTGGAAAGTTCAGGAACTGGCTGAAGGCTGGCAGAGCAGGGAGCAGAGGGTAGGGGAGAGACAGACTGGTTATCTCCATAGATAAAACATTGAAAAAATCATAGACACGATTGAACACACATTTCTAATAAATGATAAAATGAAAACAGTAGAGATAAACTTCAATATTTGAGCCAACTATTTATTTAATGGGGGAACCATAAAATGATCCCCAGTGAGGTTGTGAACAAAGCTAAAATGTCAGTCATTTCCATGATTTTTGACAATGTTCTCGAGGTACAAGCCAAGGCAATTAGATAAAGGAAGCAATTAAGTCATAAAAATCAGGAAGAAGAAATAAAACTATCTCTACATCTAGAGAGTCAATGATAAAACTAACTCAAATTCTAAAAGATTTCAGCAAGATAGCAATATGTAACATTAACATACAGAAATTAATGGCATATAAATGCAAATAATATGCAAATAATAATCAGTTAGAAGATAAAATGAATCCATGAATCTCATTTATATTAGTAACAAGAAATAAATATTTAGGGATATACATAAACACAACTGTTTGAAGCCATTATGCAGAAAGTATAAAACACTCCTAAAGATAAAAGTGTACTTAAACAAATATGGTCTCCCTTTCTTAGGTAGGATATCTCAACATCGTTCATATTTCAATTCTTTCTGACTTAATGTGTAACTTTAATGTAACCCTAATAAATATTTTAATGAACATTTTTTGGAGAACACAAGCCGATATTAAAATTTATATGGCAAAATAAGCATGCAAAAATAGCCAGAAAAATACAGAAATGTAAATCTGAGAGAGGACTAGGGTTTTGAATAACACTTTGAGTTATTTATTTTTATTTTCTTACTACTTAGCTGGTAGCTATGGCTTTCAGCATCCACCAGTGGCCTAGGCAAACAGCACCAACAAGGGACCCAATAGTATAGGTCCCCCTGTGGGGCCTCAGCACTGGAGTCAGATTGCTGGCACAGCTTCAGTTACACAGCCATGATATGAGAGTTCAGGAGTTTTTAGTGCTTACAGATCCTCAAGCTGAGAAGCATAACCAGGGAGGGCTGACAGTTGTCCTCTGTTCCAGGTCCCCTGCAGCAAGAGTAACTACATGTGTGCAGGAAAGGTCTCCCCTATTTAAGGGTCATTTGGGGTCATGTGTCCTAATTTTTATGTAGGGTTACTTTCTATTGAACACTTTACACAATTCTGGCAGCAAGAGCAGTTGACCAAGTTTGGTTTGAAGCTAGGGTTTAAAAAACAGGGCTCTGAAGAGGGACTTCTTATCTGTCTTGGTCAGCCTGGGCCAGGCCTAGGCAGCAATCAACTATTATTTTCCATTACTCCTGAGAAAACCAAAATATACAAGTATGAGACATCCAATCAAATTGGTGGAAGAGCCAGTACCCAGCATCACTCTCTCCCACTTTCAGCCAATTTACAACTATTAGAAAACAACAACAGCCAAACTGAGGCTGCTAGATAGAGCTCAGGGGAAGAGGAGAGACCTATGGAGTTCAAGAAGGCAAGAGAGAACACAATGAGAGAAAGAAAGGACCACTATGAGCGTTCTGAGCCCTAGCAACTTCAAGGCTGGTCCTGGTGAGCATGCAGAGCAAGAGATGACAAAAGGTGCTGCTGGGCCCTTTGTATAAAGTTGCTTGGAGGCAAGAAAAGGGCCTTGGTGGACCTCAGGCCAGCAAGACCAACATCAGGGTTCCCATGGACCCACACAGGAGCAAGGGGCCACAGACAACTGAGAAAAGGAGCCACTCAGAGGCAGGTGAGTCATTGCAGAGGACTGGCACATGGCCTGTCCCATGGGAATTATTTGGAGTGTGGAGGGTGGGAGAGATGGGCTCACTGGGGGAACATTGGGGCACAACTTGGACAGCTGATCTGCCCTCCAATTAACACAGGTCCACTCAGTGGAGACTGGTCAGGAATATAGAACTGTAGGGGGCACAGTTTGCTGAAAAGACATGGGCCCAGACCAGAGTTTCCACACAACCCAGGGGTACCAGACCTCACAAGATCCGGAAGTGCTTACAAGGTCAACAATTAAAACCTGAGGTGCACAAAAAGCCTACCCTACGTAATCAGCAGCAAAGCAGCAATTTAGCTCAACGAAAGGGCTGAAGTGCCGGTTCCCACAGAAAGTTCCCCCATTTTAGAAGTAAGCAAAGGACAACACATTATTTACAGTGCAGAGTTTAAGGGGTGGGAATACAGAATAATCCAACACAGAACTTAAAGACAAAACAAAATCCCACAGATCAGAGACAAAGTTCTCATATTAATCAATAAAGTTCTAACACCACCAAAGAACACCTATAAATCCTAGAAGGGCCAGAAATCCCCCAGGCTCCCAAGTCAGGGTGGGGGAAGGGCCAAGGGCCTCAGCCATGCCCCCCTGAAGTCTGCATCCAACCCAGCCACAACCCAACCACCGCCAGAAGCCCCCTGGAATCCCCAGCCAGAATGAGAGGTGTGCCACGGGCCTCAATGACACCTCCCTTCCTTCCATCCTCCTTCTGCCACCCTACCACTCTTCCCTTTCCCCTCTCCCTCTCTCCTCCCAACTGCTCTGCAACATCTTAGAATGTAAAAAATAATAATAAATAAGGAGAGAAAGAAAGAAATTTAATCACCACTGTGATAGTTTTAAGAGGGTGGGAAATCCTGTTATGGAGGTTGAAAGGAGGGACCTTGAAGATGTGATTGGATTGTGAGGACTGTGCCCTCATGAATAGACTGATCCATTCTTGGAATAATGGGAGAGGTGACAGGTGGCTTTAAAAGGAGAGTGGATAAACTAGTGGATATACCATAACAGGATATTATGCAGGAAAAAAAAATGCAGACTTTTTATTTTTTTGATGAATAGTGTTCTTTCTTTGGGAAATATTATTAAGGAGAGAAAAAATAAAAGTGCAAAAGAGGACGTAAATTATCAACTTTAAAAATAAGTGATATTATGTTAAATGCTACAACATGGATGTACTTTAAGAACATTATGCTGATTGAAATATGCCTGACTTACAAGTATAAATATTGTATGATTCCACTTTCATGAGGCACCTAGAGGAGTCAAATTCATAGAGACAAAAAGTTGAATGGTGATTGCCTGGTGCTGGGGGGAAGGGAGTGTGGATATATGGAGAGTTAATGTTTAATTAACACAGAGTTTCAATTTGGAATGATGAAAAATTTCTGGAAATGGGTGGTGGTGATGGTTGCATGACAATGTGAATGTAGTTAATACCATTGAACTGTACACTTAAAAATATTTAAAATTGTACATTTTATGCCATGTATATTTTATGACAATAATAAATAAATAGAAAGCATATATAGCATGCTACCTTTTGTGTAAGAAAAAAGAGAAAATAGGAAAATAAGCATATATCCACATATATTTACAAAAATAACTACAGAAATGTATTAGTCTAAGTTCTCCAGAGAAATAGAACAAAATAGGATATATGTGGATATTTAAAAGGAGATTTATTATGGGAATTGGATTATTAGGAGGGTGAGAAGTCTCATAATATGCATCTGCAAGCTGGAGACCCAGGAAAGCTGGTGGTATAACACACTCACAGACACAATACAAAATCATGTTTTACCAGCTATATGGGCATCCCTTAGCTTAGTCAAGTTGACACAAAATTAACCATCATAAGGAAGGATAATGCAGAAAACAGGCTGAATACATACAAGAAGTGGGAAGAATGAAGTAGAATAAAAGGTGTTGTATTCAAAATATAAAGTTAATATTATATACATTCAAAAAATAAAATTACATTAATGGAAATAAGCTGAGGGAAAAACAAAATCTCAAGCTGGCTGAAACAAATGAACCTAATTGTGCTTCACATAAATACTATCATCATGCTGAAGTGAGAAAAAAAAAAAAAAAAGGAAGGAGGCAAGAAAGAGGAGGAGGAGAGAGAAATATTAATCAAATTGTGTACACTATTAACTATAAGACAATCTAGGCAAAAGTGGACTATATTTATTTTTCAGTATTTTTTGAGTTTTTGGACTATATTTATTTTTCAGTATGTTTTTAATCTGAACTATTTTCCAAATAAAAAGAAAAAAATTTAAAAGCCACCACCACCAACAAGCAATTTTGCTGTGACCTGGCTTCCACTCTTGCTCTGAGCCTGGTGTCTGCCTGGCAGCAGGGCTGCGTGGTATTTGGAATTTCAGCAGCACATTCTGATGAACTCCCTCCAAACTATCACTGCAGGAAGACTCCACTTTTAGCAATGACAATTATCCCAGAACAATGCCTGGAGATATTTACACTTCAAGCAGTGTCATTGTCTTTCCCTTGACAACAACTCAGCTCTCAATCTTAGAGCAGGTTCTCTCTCTCTCTCTTTTTTTTCCCTGCCATAAAAAAAGAATGAAATTCTCCCATTTGCAACAACATGGATGAGCTTGGAGAAATTTATGTTGAGTGAAATAAGCAAAGCACAGAGGGATCGATACCACATGTACTCACTCATAAGTGGAAGCTAAGAGAGAAACAAGGAAGGAAAGAAAGACCACAGTGGTGCATTGGACTTGCAGAGAGAGAGGACATACCTAGGGATACAATGTTGAGTGGGGGAAGGAGGTCAGGGATAATTGGGTGGAGGAGATGGGGTACAATTGCAATTTGTGGTAATGGGCATGCTGCCAGTATGGATCTGACCTTCACATCTAGGGCACGAGGGGGGACAATTAGCCTTGTCTCTCATGAATATTCATAACCAATTAAAAAAATCTTAGAGCAGGTGAGGCAAAGATTATGGGAAAATAAAAAAGAAACTGAGGGAAAAAAATGCAGATACTTCCTTGCATTTATGATCTGTTTCTCTGCATATATCACATAATTCAAAACTGCAAATCCATGTTACTTTTACTTGAAATATATCCGTGGGTGATTTATGATAATTTTTTTCATATAGAAAGAAAATGTTGCTCTGAAATATTTCTTGCCTTCACTTTGTTCCACAAGTTTATAGTAATATTGCAATATTCTTTAAGATAATAACTTCATTTTTTAAGCACCTACATTGAACCACTTTATGTCAATCTTCAGAATCACCCTCTACAATAAGCACTAGTATCATCATCTTATTTTACAGATCAAGAAACTGAGGCTAGCATATGCCCAGTATTCATTCAAGGTCAAAAGAAAAACTCAAATGTCTGATTTGGAGTACTACACTTTAACCAAGTACGTCATTTCCCCCTCTATTTTAATTAAGAGAAGAGGACTTTGTCTCATTAAATAAAACCAGTCTCCACTTCTACAGAACATTCTAGTCCTTTGTTGTGTGAAATTGTGTATCTTTATCTAGATATTGGTTCTCAGAATTGCTTCCAACCAGAATTTCAAAAAATCAGCATAGTTAAGTAAAACAGACTAAAATAAAAAAAATGGATGTGAACTGAATTCACCAATAGACACAACCATGTGTTTATTATTGTGGACTTCTGTTTCCTCCCTGTCCCAGGAGTGCACACACAGACATACACACACACGTGTGTGCACACACAATTGACCTGTGTCTTTGCTACATGTACTTAAGGATTTAAGGCTTTTTTCTTCCACAAAGATCATACTGTTTAAATATGAACTGAAGCCTTGCCTAATTATGATTCCAAGCTGACATAAAATTGTGGGCTCCTTTACATACCCACTAAATGAGAACAAGTATATAAAAACAGCGTTTGGCATAATTGTTAGTTCATTGCCCTTAATCTACCCATGCCAATTTGCCTCCTTGAATAACGGTACAAACAGTCATCAGAAGGATAGATCTTGAGTTTCCAAACTCACCCACCAACATTGCCTCCTCTTGCACACAGGAACCCCCCATGTTTTATCCCACATTGTGTCCCAAATGAAGAATGGCAGTAAATTATTTTTTTGTTTTTATTTTTGCTTGTTGTTTTTAAGGATATCCAAATATCTTATCCAGGCATCAGAATCACCATCAGTGCAACTAGGGATATTTTTAAGTTTCTGGCAGTGATAGACGACATCTAAATTTATTTCAAGATGAATCTTCCCAACTTGCCTGCGAACACGAATCTAAAGGTGCAACCTGAAAGACCTGTGATGTCCAGATAACGTTTTAAAGGCCAGAGAAGCCTCCACTTTTAATGCAGCCATGTAGCTGTGGATTCCCACAAGGGATTAAATTACTCAGAGCATTGTGCAGGCTAAGCTGCTCAGCCACAAGGAGATGCTACATACAGAGTCCTGAATTCTGAGATTTTGCTGAACAGTTAGAAGCTATAGCAATGGTGCGCCTGCATGTCTGCATGTTCCCAGTAGTCAGAGTAGCAGCTGCTTGTCTTAGATGAGACCCTGGCTTTCCGGTTCACCACAGTCCCTACCACTCCCTATTGTCTTACCCAACCTCACTTTACTCACTTTTGTCTGCCACCTGCCTGGCTCATGTAGACATTTGAATTGTGACCTATATTTAATGCCTTCAAAAACTTTGATAAGGGCCGGCCTGGTGGCGCACTGGAGAGTGCGCCGCTTGGAAGCGTGGCGGCGCTCCCGCC
>NW_007729664.1:59648-62402 GCF_000696425.1 Galeopterus variegatus
CTGGTCAGTAAAAAGGAAAAAAAAAAAAAAAAACTTTGATAAGCAGATTCCACAAATACACATTCAGCACATAATATATACTAGGCAGTGCAATAAATTAAGAAAAAAATAGACAAAGACCTTGCCCCTATAATAGAAAAGAAAGGGCACATATGATAATTATAGCACTGGAAAGTAAAGGTCAATAAAAACTTCAAGAGAGACTGAAAAAATGTAAGTATTTTTTAAAAATTCAGAGAAATTTTTTTTACTCAATAGAAGTGTCAGGCAAGGATTCAGGTGCATATTGCTACGCAAGGTGGTTTCTGGTACACAGAATTTGGAGATGCAGTGAGGGAGAATGTAGAGTCAGACTACAGCAAACAGTGAGAAAAAAAATCATGAGACTTGCATAGAAAATACTGAGATGCTCCAGGCTCTCAGAGAGACAGTAAATTGAAGAGACTGAAGGAAGGTGAGATTGACAAGGTATGTTGGTACCAATGGTTAAGACATGCCAATCTTATGGGTAAAATTTTATTTCATATTCACAGGGGAGTACTAGAGCAGGGTGTGACATGATCTGAGCTCTGTTATAGAAAGGATGACGTGCGGTAGAGAGGGGAGAAACATAAAGGGAGAAACAGAGCCCGGGAGGAATGGTTAGGAGACTACATTCATTTCCTGCTGTATTGCTGCTGGAAATGAATTTGTATTGCTGCTGTAACAAATGACCACTGCCATCATGGCTTATAAACAGTGCGAACTATTATTCTACTTTTCTGGAGATCGGAATTCTTAAAATTAAGGTGTCAGCAAAGCAGCCTTCTTTTGAAGCTCTAGGAAGACGTCATTTCCTTGCCTTTTCCAGCTTTGAGAGGCTGTACATTTCTTGGCTCATGTCACCTTCCTTCATTTTCAAGGACATATGAGTTGCATCTTCAAATCTCTCTCACTTCTGCGTCCATTGTCACGCATTTTTCTTGTCTCTCATACTCCTGTCTCCCTTTTGTGATTATATTTAGGACTCCCCTGGATATCTATGATAGTTTCACCATCTCAAAATTTTATGTTCATCACTGTAGTGGATTGAATTATGTCCCCCCGAATCTCACTGAAGCTTGAATTGTCTCCCAAGTTTTATGTATTAGATACTTAGCCCCCACTATGAATGTTAAGAGGGTGGGAAATCCTATTATGNAAGATCAGACTAAGAACCGAAATGGAGTCACCTCTGCTAAGTTCCATGTCACCAAATGTAAACCAAGTTGTGGTCTGACCTTTCTAGAAATTAGGAGAGATAACAGCCAATTTCCTGAACAGGCCAGTTTAAATCTTCAGTGGGCATGATAACAAAGTTCCCTCTGCTCTAATCCTTACACAAAAAACATAGCCTAATTATCCTGATGTTAAATAATCAGTTATTTTTCTATTGTTCTCTTTCTCTGTCCCTGCCTTACAAGGAAAGCCACTTTGAAATGACCAATCCACTTTTTGTTCTTTCTTTCTGCTTTCTTCAGCCTTTCTTGTCTATAAAACCAAATTCCTCTGAATACCTCATTGGAACACTTATTCTATTTTATGGAATGATGTGTTGACCAGTTCTAGAATCGCAATAAAGCCAGTAGAGATCTTTAACTAAATTTGCTGTAATTTTGGTGACCTCCAGGAGCTACAAATTTACATATATGCAGCTTCACAATCCTAATGGAGAGGTGCCAGATTCTTCCAAATAATTCCAACAGAAGTCTCCTTCTAAGCCCCATGGGGTAAACTTAGGGTTCATCTCTGAGCTAACCACTCTTATCAGCAGATGGGATGTACTGATTGGCTGTGGCTGACACATGCTCAGCCTGGAGCAGGAAGGTGGGGGACTATCACACAACCGCGTACAGGCACTAGAAGAGGAGAGGGACATTCTTAGAGCAACATTATGGTGCTGCCATCAGAAGACTAAGGAAGGGAAACCAGAAACAGCAGAAATTCACCTGACAGTAGAAGTGAGTACAAGAACAAGCCAAACCCTTCTTAAGGGCTGTTTTGTTGGCTCAGTTCTAATTTTATATCACTTCTCTGGGCCTGAATAGGGAGGAAGGGTCCCACATGCCTGCAACCCATTTTCTGTGTGGTATTACTGAGCATGTGCATTCTCTTCCCTGTTAGTCTAATCAATTTCCTCTTTCATGTGCTTTCAGCAGAAGTTTAAAAGAAATTTACAAATGAGCACTTTCATTCCTGCCAAGCCACAAAGCCTGCTGACAACTCTTTAACTGCAAAATGTTATTGATTTTCAAATAGACCTGGGATTATATTAAATAATGAAGCCACTTTAGTTGTGTGTTCTTCTGTCATTTTTATGATAGCTTATCATCTGATAGATACATAAACATTGGCTTGATGTTTAAAGTTTGATGGTTGGCCAGGAATTGTTTTATTCATATATAAGCAACAGCAAACTTACATCAAAAATATGAATATACAGGTATATTTCTTCTTCTAAAGTATATTTGGTTAGTTTGCAGAAAGTCCATAAAACATATTTGTTAATAAAAAATGATAATGGTGCTGGTAAGAATGTGGGATAAATGGTTCATTCAAGTATAGTGTATCTATTAAATGAGATAGTATTCAGCAGTTAAAAAGAAAAAGATTTATGTAGGCTTATCTGAAAATGTTTCTGAGGTATATAATATACCTAAAATAAGTAGAATATAAATATGTGTGTGCATATATATATATATATATATATATATATATATGTATGTATATGTATTT
>NW_007729664.1:63448-65181 GCF_000696425.1 Galeopterus variegatus
ACTATTAATTTTTTTATCACATGCATGTATATCAGTTGTAATGAAAAATCTATTTTAAAGGGGTTTGATATTCATGAAAGCTATTTCACTCATAGAGAGACAGAATTTGTTTCTCCTTTCCTTGAATTTATCTGTGACTTGACCATAGAATGCCATAGACAGGATCCTGTACCAGCTCCAGGTCGAGACTTTCAGAGACCTGCAGCTCTACTTTCTTTTGAGGAGAAGCCAGATGCAAGGTAAAAAGCCAATTAACACTGAGGCCTCCATGCTGTGATGAAGCATGTGGGGAGACTACTAGAGGACAACCTAGGAGCCCAGGGGACAGAGAGGACAGAGACCTCAGACTTATAAAACCAGAGGAGTTGTCCCAGTCCTTTGAGCTATCATAGCCAAGGCCCCCATTACTGT
The DNA here is from genome assembly GCF_000696425.1 of Galeopterus variegatus. Lineage (NCBI taxonomy): Eukaryota > Metazoa > Chordata > Mammalia > Dermoptera > Cynocephalidae > Galeopterus > Galeopterus variegatus. The sequence goes on from NW_007729664.1 coordinate 63,860, forward strand.
GGCTCAGAGATGACTTGTACCCCCCTCCCCAGGTGAATAAGGTGGGTAAGGTGAATTCCTTACCCGAAGAATTATAAGAAAGCAAAGTGGCTGTTCTCTTAAACTACTGAGTTTGGGGTGGTTTGTTACACAGCAGTAGAAAACTGAAACAAGTATGGAGCAAGAACCTTACATTCCAGAAGCCAAGGAGAGTTTGTGTGAATAAGGAGAAGCAAAAACAAGTATTTATGTCACCTCTGTGGCTGTGAGGTATTGCAGGTGTGATAGAAGAAGCCCCCAATAGAGAATCAGCTCCTGTAGGTCAAAGTCCAGGCTTTGAATGTACTACTGAGTGCTGGTTGGAAGCACTGACTGCAAAGCTAAAAAAATGGATTCATTAATTACTCTGTATGCAGTTGGGTGACACTGAAGGTTTTAGCAAGAGAATATTTCCTCTACCTCGCTGTGAACTAGGTCAAGACAAAGCACAACTTCTCTGGACTTGAGTTTCCTCTTATATGGGGACATTCTTTTCCTGGGACAACCACGCCATCTTGCTGGAAGCATCAAATGAGATAACTGTGAGTGAAAGTGTTTTATATACATAAAGCACTGCACAGACCCGTGAGTTTTTAGTTTCTGAGTGGAGGGAAAAAAAAATCTCTCAGAACTTGAATTCCACTGGAACCAACAGATAGGAGGCAGCCTGGCATACAACATAGAACGTGAGTGGTGCAGAACAGCTGTCTGGGCTGAAATATTGGTTCTTTCATTTATTTGCTGTGTGACAAATAGAATGTTACTTTATATCCCTATGCTTTACTTTGCTTAAGTAAAATAAGGATAAATGCTTAACTGTAAAATACTCACCTCACAGAGTGTCGTTACATGTATATAAGCTAAAAGTGTGAAGTGCTGCAAAAGGTGCCTGGTACATAGCAAGTTTTAAATAAATTTTAGCTGCTATTTTGATAATAATAATTATTATAAGAAGCTTGCAATATCTTTATGGTCCTCCAAACATTTTGGTTTGGCAACAGAGTGGTTGAGTCATAAATTTCAAGCTTGGAATGGCCTTAATATCCATCTAATCTAGACCTCCCCCAGTGTCATCAGTGTCCTCATCAGTCAGTCACCCCTGCCTGCTTGTGCACTTTCTGAAATGGGGAACTCACCATTTCCCTGGGTGTGCTCTGTCATTCTTGTGCCTCTCTGATAATTTGCTTCAATTGATATTCAGGGTGAAATTTTTGAGTCAGATGGTATAATCACTTAAAAGCCTTTCAATGCCAGTTGTCAAAGCATCCTTTAGAAAGGATACTGACACTTGGATCAAGATGGTG
>NW_007729664.1:65456-71735 GCF_000696425.1 Galeopterus variegatus
TAATCTAGACCTCCCCCAGTGTCATCAGTGTCCTCATCAGTCAGTCACCCCTGCCTGCTTGTGCACTTTCTGAAATGGGGAACTCACCATTTCCCTGGGTGTGCTCTGTCATTCTTGTGCCTCTCTGATAATTTGCTTCAATTGATATTCAGGGTGAAATTTTTGAGTCAGATGGCGCACTTTCTGAAATGGGGAACTCACCATTTCCCTTGGTGTGCTCTGTCATCCTTGTGCCTCTCTGATAATTTGCTTCAATTGATATTCAGGGTGAAATTTTTGAGTCAGATGGTATAATCACTTAAAAGCCTTTCAATGCCAGTTGTCAAAGCATCCTTTAGAAAGGATACTGACACTTGGATCAAGATGGTGGAATAGACAGTACCCAGTGTCACCCTCTCCCACAATCAACCAATTTACAACTATTAAAAAGCAATGACTGCCAAGCTAGGGCCACTAGGGCTCAGGAGAAGACGAAAAGAGACCTATGGAGTGTATGAAAGCAAGAGAAGTCATGATGATAGAAAGAAAGGGCTGCTCCAACCATTTTGAGCCCCGGCCACTTCAAGGCTGGCCCTAGGAAGCACACGGAGCAAGAGCTGGCAAAAGCTGCTACTGTGTCCTTTGTAAGTTACTTGGAGGCTGCAAGGGTGAAAGGGCTTTCGCGGCCCCCAGGCCAGTGAGGCCACTAACAGAGTTCCTGAGAACCCACATAGGAGTGAGGGGCCACAGACAACAGAGGCTGGTGAGTAATTGCAAGGGACCTGCCCCATGGGAAGTATTTGAAGTGAGGGGGGTGGGGGTATGTGCTCACTGGGGGAACATTGGGGCACAGCATGGACAGCTGATCTGCCTCCAATCAGTGCAGGACCACTTGGTGGAGACTGGAAAGGAATATAGAACTGCAGGGTGAGCAGTCTGCTGAAAAGACTCAGGCTCAGACCAGAGTTTCTACACAACCCATGCACACCTGACTGTACAAGACCTGGAAGTGCTTACAAGGTCAATAATTAAAACCTGAGCTGCTCAGAAAGCCTTCCCCAGAGAATCAGCAGCAAAGCAGCAATTAAGCTCAACTACAGGGCTCAAGTGCTGGTTCCCACAGGAAGTTCTCCCATTTTAGAAATAAGCAAAGGGCAACAAGTAGGTTCCAGTGCAGAGTTTAGGTGGTGGGAATAGCAAATAATCCAACACAGAACTTAAAGAAAAAACAAAAAACAGATGAGACAAAGTTCTGATATTAACCAGTAAAGGTCTAACACCGCCAAAGAACGTCTATAAAATCTAGAAGGACCAGAAGCTGCCCAGACTCCCAAGCCAAGGTGAAGGGGGTGCTGAGGACCTCAGTCTCACCCTCTTGATGTCTGCATCCAGCCCAGTGACAACCAACGAGCCACCGTTGGAAGCACCCCGGGCTCCCTAGCTGGGATGTTGGTTTCCGAGGGCCTCAGACACACCACCCCAATGTCCAAATCCAGCCCAACAACAATCACTGAACCAACACTGGAAGCACCCAGGGCTCTCCTGCTGGAATGAGGAGGGGTCCATAGGCCTTGACCACACCCTCCTCCCTCCTCCTTCCCAATTGCTCCACAACACCTTAGAATGTAAAAATAATAATAACAATAAGTAAATTAATTTTTTAAAAAGAAAAGGATACTAGCATACAGTATTAGTGAAAGTCCCATTTCAACACCATTGTTAGTTCCTATTTTATATTTCATTTATAACTAATGAGGCTAATGAGACTGAAAATTTTCTCCAATTCTTTACTGCCTTTTACTTCTTCATTTTGACTTGCTTGTCAACGTCCACTTCAATTTATTTGATGTATTTGCTTTTATCTTAATTAATTTCCAAATGCTCTGTCTTAAAAATATTCATTGTTTGTTATCAATTTTGCAATTTTTTTCCCCAACATATCACCTTTTAGTTTTGTTTTTGGTATAATGTGATAAACAGAAATTCTAAAATGTTATATAATTAAGTATTTTTTATGGTTTATTTCTTAACTTTTATGATAAAAAAGCTTTTTTGCCTATAGATCATATAGATATTCACATCTTTATTTCTCCCAGCTTTTTATTAGGGATTTCATTTTGACAGAGTGAGAAATGCATTTTATGGCATTTTCTTTAACCCCACAGGTGATCTTTCTCTCATTCTAATAAGACCAGGAGGTACCCCTGGCTTCACAATGGGAGGCAGTTGAGAAGAATATAAGAAATGAAGACACTACTGCATATGTCCCCAAGAAGGGTTCTGCTTCCAGCTTCTGTGTTTAGATGGTGAGGTAACTGAGAAAACCCCAAGTTAAAATAGATGAAATGAGCCCTGTCAGGTCAACATCTTGATACTGACCTTGTGAAACCCTGATCAAGAGAACCCAGTCGCGACTGCCAGGTCATCTGACCTACAGAGCCATGTGTTTGTAAATGTGTGTGTTTTAAGCCTCTATGTTTGTCATAAAAATTTTAGGCAGCAATAGAAAAATAATATACAATAATTATTTGATAATGACTTCACAAGCTGAGGAAGCATTGAATACACATCTCACATAAGCTAATTAGGTAGAACAATCCATTGACTTTTCTCCTCTCTCTTTCTGTCTCTCCTCTTCTCCTTTTTCTTCTACATATGGTAGGATTCCTGTGATGCATGTATTATTTAACTCAATTAACTCAATCATAGAAAAGAAGGTCTATCCTAGTAAGCAACAAGTACACCTAGTTTCCAGATCTTGGTTTCTATTATTATTCTCCAGTAAAAGGAACTAGAGCTCCCTGGAGAAATGACTGACTCTAGGACTGAGACAGAGAATATAGAGGATGAGCCTGGAGCATCTTGTAGTGCAAGAAAGTAAGAAATGGCTCCAAAGATAAATTATTGTTGAGGGTATGTCAAGGGTACAAAGGAGGCAACTGAAAGAGTTGCTGGTGGCCAATGCTGGACGACTTTGAGAAATAAAACAAATAAAATACTTGTGGATTATAACTCAAATTCACAAAAATGGTACTCACTTAACTATTATTCACTCAAGGGGATTGTTTTTTCTTCCTGTCCACAGGGCTCTGCATCCAACTTCAAGCATAGAAGCAAGTCACAGGCGTTGGTCAGAGGAATAGTGGCCTGATGTGAGGCCGTTTCAACTCCTTCGTGGCTAGAGAATGCAGCAGATATTTACTGAACACCTTGTTTGTGCCTAGCACTGCTCTGGGTGCTCAGACACAGGTGAATCAGGAAAGGCAGGATGCCTGCCTTGTGCAGCTCACATCAGAATGGGCAAGTCAGTGGTGCCCACACACCCAAATCAATCAGCAGAGTGATTCCAGTGATAATGAGTGTGACAATCTTGAAAAGGTAAGCTGATAGGATTCAGATTGATTGGAAAAGAAGAGGGTCATGGGGTATTCAAGGAACGTTTCACCAAGGAGATAACAATTAGGACCTATGTGCATTCAGTTTTTACTAATGACACCATTTTGTGTGCTTATATGCTGCATCATTTAATGTCACAACTCCTTCTTCAAAAGTGTCAAAACAGAGTCACAGAGAGGGTAGCTCACTTGCTCAAGTCCACACAGCTAGTGAGCAGGAGAGGCCTGGTTATAAGATGAATAGGCAGATCTTGAAATCTGTGGTCTTCACTCTAATCTGTACTATATCAGGTATGTACTGATAATTGAGCTGAGAAACCAATGACGAAAAGGGACCACCACACAAAAATCAGGGGCCAGGTATTCCAAAAGAAGCACAAGTTCTGGGCTTGGTGAATTGAGACCCAGAGGTGGTGTCAGTGTGAGAGGGGCAGAACACAGCAGAAGGTGGGGTTAGAGGTGCGCAAGGCCAGATTAGGCAGAGCCTTGCAGCCCATGGCAAGGAAGGTGGATGTTTCCCCTCTGATTGAGAAACTATTGGGGAGAAGAACTCAAGTAAACATGACTGGCTGTTGTAGACTCAGAACCATCTTTAGTCTTTCTGTCTAGCTCTACTGTCTGTGAGTCTGTGAACTAGGACTCAAAAAATAAAACCACAGGGACAGAAACAGAAAGCAACAAACCTCATGAATCAAGAAGAGAGTAGGTAGATAATTTTTTTTTTTTCTCTCATGAAGGACCTGCTGTTACTTGGAACAATTGTTCAGTCATTGTCAATACATGTAGAGTATGAAGATTTGGGAGTGTCCATGAATGAGGGCCTCCAAGAAGAGGCATTGAACAGGACAGCTGACCTCAGCTCTTTTAGTGAAAGTAGCTCCATTTCATTGTTGCCCTAATCATCAGAGAGAGTGTTCTGGCTTTGGCATCATTTGTTGTTACACTTCTCACTGTGTAATGGAGATGAAAAAAAGGATTACTCAAAGCACCATGAATGTGATAAGCCTGAAGGGGCTGCACCTCAGCAGCTCTTCTGTTAGAAGGAGAAAACTGGGCACAGCACGATTCAAAGTTAGCTTCTGTTTTTTATTGTAAAGACAAGGAAGTTTCACAAGAAAAATTAGTTGATTCAATTACTTCAAAAGGACCCAAAGACATGTGCAGTGTGACAAAAGTTATCTATGGCTAAGTATAGCTTAAACAATGGAAACTAGTAACATCNTCACTCTAATCTGTACTATATCAGGTATGTACTGATAATTGAGCTGAGAAACCAATGACGACAAGGGACCACCACACAAAAATCAGGGGCCAGGTATTCCAAAAGAAGCACAAGTTCTGGGCTTGGTGAATTGAGACCCAGAGGTGGTGTCGGTGTGAGAGGGGCAGAACACAGCAGAAGGTGGGGTTAGAGGTGCGCAAAGCCAGATTAAGCAGAGCCTTGCAGCCCATGGCAAGGAAGGTGGATGTTTCCCCTCTGATTGAGAAAGTATTGGGGAGAAGAACTCAAGTAAACATGACTGGCTGTTGTAGACTCAGAACCATCTTTAGTCTTTCTGTCTAGCTCTACTGTCTGTGAGTCTGTGAACTAGGACTCAAAAAATAAAACCACAGGGACAGAAACAGAAAGCAACAAACCTCATGAATCAAGAAGAGAGTAGGTAGATATTTTTTTTTTTTTTCTCTCATGAAGAACCTGCTGTTACTTGGAACAATTGTTCAGTCATTGTCAATACATGTAGAGTATGAAGATTTGGGAGTGTCCGTGAATGAGGGCCTCCAAGAAGAGGCATTGGACAGGACAGCTGACCTCAGCTCTTTTAGTGAACGTAGCTCCATTTCATTGTTGCCCTAATCATCAGAGAGAGTGTTCTGGCTTTGGCATCATTTCTTGTTACACTTCTCACTGTGTAATGGAGATGAAAAAAAGGATTACTCAAAGCACCATGAATGTGATAAGCCTGAAGGGGCTGCACCTCAGCAGCTCTTCTGTTAGAAGGAGAAAACTGGGTACAGCCCGATTCAAAGTTAGCTTCTGTTTTTTATTGTAAAGACAAGGAAGTTTCACAAGAAAAATCAGTTGATTCAATCACTTCAAAAGGACACAAAGACATGTGCAGTGTGACAAAAGTTATCTATGGCTAAGTATAGCTTAAACAGTGGAAACCAGTAACATCAGTTAAATGAACAATGTGACATTCCAAACTATAATTTGTGAAAAGCTAAGTTGGTCAGACTGCAATGGTTATCTAAAATACAACCTCTCCTTAAATGATATAAGCAAAAGTTACGTTCTTATGATAAAATCTGAGTATAATTGTTTCTAAAGTTTCCACCAACAGACAGCTTTCCCCTAACAAATATTTTTTTCACATCTTTCCCTTCAGCAATTCTTAAAATCTCTTAACAGGATAGGTGTGACAACCACCTGTCAGCTCTAAAATCATTAAAGAATACAATCCCATACTAGAACAGTGATTAGAGTTGATTTGATCGGCTGTTGCCACACTATCTGTAGACTGTTGTCTCTTAACCGAGGACTGTTGTCCTATACATGCATTTACATAAAAACCCTATTCTAAAAATCAAATGAAAATCAACATATATTTAATTAGAATTCATTCAATGGGCCATTGCTACAGTAACTGTGGGCTTTGACCCCCTGACCAGAGACTGTTGCCTCATACATGCATTTACCTAAAAACACTATTCTAAAAATCAAATTAGAATCAAGGTTTTTTTCTGCCTTGCTGTATTAGTTTCCTATTGCCATTGAAACAAATGACCAGACTTGGTGGCTTAAGACAGCACAAATTTGTTATCTTACAGTTCTGGAGGGCAGAGGATCAAAATGGATCTTTCAGGACTAGAATTAAGGTGTCAGCAGGGTTACATTCCTTTTGGA